>NC_056747.1:828573817-828846317 GCF_019279795.1 Protopterus annectens
TGAGAACAGAGCTTGATTGTGGAATCTCTCGACTGAACTAGACTATGCCTGGTGGTGGCGGTCAGGAGCCAATCGTCCAGGTATGGAAAGACTTGGATTCCCTGATGCCTCAAATGAGCCGTCACTATTGCCATGCATTTGGTGAACACCCGGAGGGCTGTGGTGAGACCAAAGGGCAGCGCTCGAAATTGGAAATGATTGGCTCCGAGCCGGAAGTGTAGGTAACTCCTTGATGCTTTGTCCATCATTATGTGGTAATAGGCGCCCTGGAGATCTATTGAGTACATCCAGCTGTCTTTCCCTAACAGAGGGAGTATGGATTGCAGAGTGACCATTCGGAACTTGGACTTCTTCACATACTCGTTTAACCTGCTGAGGTCTAAGATGGGTCTCCAGTCTCCTGTTCTTTTTGGAACTAAAAAGAACCTGGAGTATGTTCCAAATCCTGTCTGGTCTACTGGGACATTCTGGATGACTCTCTTTAACAGCAGCTTTTCTACCTCTATAGCCGCTTGATCCCTGTGATTGGGTGGTACATCTGGGATCCTTTTGGGAGGGCGTGGTGGAAGGGAAAAGGGTATAGAGTAACCTCAGGTGATAATGTCTTGCACCCACTTGTCTCGAATGACATTTAGCCAGGCTTCTGGGTACAAGGGCAGGTGACCCCCAACCAGCTCCAGAGATGCACAGTCGGGTTCCACATCAGGAACACTGATAGGGACGGTCACGAAAGGAATCGCGACTTCCCTGATTTTGTGGGCCTCCCCTGCCTCTAGGGCAACGTCTACCATTATTTCCTCCTCCCCTGCCTCTGAAGGAGGAATCACCTTGTGTATCCTGGAAAGGTCTCTGTGATTTCTTGAACCACATTTTACCACTATTCTGACCTTTAGGATAAGGTCTAGAAGGAACGGTAAAACAGACTCCAACGGCAGAGAGAGGTTTTCCTTCCTGTTCACACCTGTTGAGGGTATCTTTCACCATGGGTCCAAAAAGAGAGGATCTGTCCATGGGGGCATTAGTGAATGTAGACTTGAAAGGCTCAGCAAAGTTGCATAGACATATCCAGGAATGTCTCCTTAAGGAGACTCCTGAACCCGCCGCCCTACTCGCACCATCAGCTGCGTATGAGATCAGCTGCATGGAGGAGTTAACAATGGATGTGAGAGTAGCCAACTGAGTAGACATTGTAGATGGGACTGCTTCAGTAGAGGTACCTTGAAGAGTATCGCCTAACTCCTTTAGATCATCTCTCTGAAGTCTTGTAAAATGTGATAGTTTAGCGATCAGAGTGTAAAAGCCGCTGAAGAGAAGATACACTTCCCGTACCTATCTATTGTTCGGGATTCCTTATTGGGCGGATGGATAGAAGAAGCCTCTGCTAGCTCCTTCTTAGTGGCCGCCGCCACCACCATGGCATCAACAGGTAAGCCCTTGGATAAAAATTATTTGTCTTTAGGGGCAGAAACAAATTTATTCGGATTCCTGAGGACCGGTTCCATGGCATCAGGAGTCTGCCATGCTTTCTGACTCACAAGATCCAGTAATTCATCAAACGGAGGTGATACCCATGAAGCTGAGGGTTGAGACCCGAAAGCCTTCAGGTACACTGACTCATCAGACTGGGTAACGGTGGGCCAGCCGCCTCTCTGCCTGAGGATCTCCAAGCTGAGGGTTGAGACCCGAAAGCCTTCAGGTACACTGACTCATCAGACTGGGTAACGGTGGGCCAGCCGCCTCTCTGCCTGAGGATCTCCAAAATGTCTGCAAAGGAGACATCTTCAGAGGACGATTTAGGGGACCCCTCTGACTCATCGAGGTCAGTGTAAGATGTGATAGACTCATCAGAGGAGTCTGCATGCTTCCTCTTACATGATCTCTTCCAAGGGTCTCCTCAGTGGGGTCCTCTGGGGAGGTCTCAGAAGATCAGGGGCCACCCAAATGGGGGTCCTGAGGCTGTGGGTCTCTGCCATCCCGGGGGGGGGGAGAGGATGCTGAGACTGTAGTTGGCGCTTGAGGGAGTATAGCATCAGTACTTCTACGTGGGGCGGATGAACTATCCGACATGCTCCTCATCCTCAAGAAGACCGATTCCTCCTGCTCCGGACGACGCCCCGGCTCCGAAGAGAGTGCAGGTGCCAATGGCTCCAAAAGAATCGGCTCCGAGAATTATGTAGGGTCCGAGCTCACTCAGGCAGATGCACCAAGAGGAAGACTCGGCACCGAAGAAGTTCAGTTCCAAGTGTCCCCCTCGGGGCCGACCAGAGAGCTTCGGACCCTAGACACTTCGGATGGCACAGAGTGTGTCGGAGCGGAACTCGGCTCTGAGACAACCACATGTGGTGCTAGAGCCGAGGACACCACTATAGTTGGTACCGGCAATATTGGCTCCAAAGGCCCAATCTGGGTTGGAGGAGGAAAGAGAGCAGGATCGGTAGCAGGAGTCGGCTCCGAGACCGAATGGGTCGGAGCCGATAAAAATTTGGGCAAGACCGACTACGTGAGGAGTCTGAGCACCACTCTTTCGAAGTCTTCTTCAGATAAACTCCTGGAGGACAGTGTAGGTGTCCTTGTTCTCTGCAATATAGGCAATTTTAGAGTAGGGGAGACCGGTGGAATGTCTGTAGACCGGCTCCGAAGAGGACTGCTAGTGATTGGCACTGAAGCACTTGGTGCCGATACTGCAAGGTCCGTGTCCAAAATCTCAATCGGCCCCAAAGACTGTGGAGCTGAAGAGACAGAGACCAACTCCGATTTTGGTAACTTCTGTGGAGGTTCAGAGACAGAAGTTGAGGCTGGAGAAGGCCGTTTAGAGGTCTTGCCCTTATCCTTTCTAGAAGAATGCGACCTAGCAGAGGAGGAAGAACTGGCTAGGTCTTCCTTGAAGGAAGATTTTAACATGCCTTTTAAAATCAGCTTATTCTTCCATTCCTGGAGTACTCTAGGGCTAAAAGAATGACAAAAGAGACAAGTTTCTTGTAGATGTATGGCCCCTAAGCCATACACACAGATGCTATGTCCTTCGGTGATGGACATTTTTTGCGATCATTTAGTACACTTTTTAAAGCCTGAATGTTTGTGTTCTTTATGTTCCTTGGACATAATGGCAGTAGAGAAAAAACCAACACACTCGCACAACAAGAGAGGAACTAGATCCTCTAACTTAAGCAGATCTAGCCCTAACACCCACAAAAAAAATAAGGTTTTACTAGGTTCTCTAACTTAAATGAACCTAGTGCAAGAAAGAAAAAATGAACAAAACTAACATCTCTAAGTTAAATGGTCTAGTCAAAAAACACACACTCATGGGATACCACACACAAACGGCCAACAGGCCCAAGTAAATTTTAATAAAGTCAAATCTAGTTAAAGACACAAATCGGTGATCACAATAAGACTGTCAGCAATCAGAAAAAAATTCACAAGAAGCAAAAACTCCTAATAAGCAGTAATAATAAAACTGAATCACTTAGCCACGGCCAACCAAAAGAAGCTTCCGGCTGAAGATGCGGTAAACGAGATTGGGGAATGTGCTCATGCACCATGGGATACCTCCTAGCCACGAGCCAATCAGAAGTTTTCAAGCTTTCTAAGCAGCCGAGTCGGAGCCGAGGATCGGCTCCGAACCCACACGTAATAATGGAGATGAGATAGGACTACATAACATCAATAAAGTTATAGAATAGTGTCTTCTGGACATCAGCTGGGTTGAGGGTGAGCATCTTCTCTATGGCTGATGGCCATTTTCTTCTCTGCTGTTCTGTTCCCTTCCTCAAATCTGCTGAAGTAGACATTCAGCTTATTTAGGAATTTCTTCTTGTCCTCACACTGCAAAGATAGGGGTCTGCAGTCAGTTATGGACTGGATACCATGCCATAGGCGCCTGGCGACTTTTTGGTCAGATAAGTAGCTCTGGATCTTTCTGCCATAGGCAAATTTTGCTTCCTTCACTCCAATATTCAGATTTGCTCTGGCTGTTCTGAGGGCTTCCCTGTCTCCAGACCTGAAGGCTGTGTTCCTTGCTTTCAGTAGCTCATACTCTCTCGTCAACCATGGTTTCTGGTTGGCTCATGTGATGATGGTTTTGGTGACTGTCTCATCATCCACACATTCTGAGATGTAGCCCATCACTGCCTCGGTGTACTCCACCAGGATGATGCAGTGGTGCTCAGTAGCCACCTCCTTGATTATACTCGTCTGTGCTCTCGAAACAGTCCTGGAGTGCTGAGACTGTACCCTCTTGGCATACCCTTACTTGTTTCACTGTTGGTCTCCCTCTAGTTAGTAATGGTTTATACGCTGGTAGTAACAATATGGAGAGGTGGTCAGAGTTTTCCAGTTGTGGGTGAGGCACTGCCTTAAAATGCCAGCTTAATATTGCTGCATACCTTGTCCCATGTGTTCTCCCCCCTTGTTGCAAAATCCACATATTGGAAATAGTGGGCCAGAACTGTTTTCAAGTTGGCCTGACTAAAGCCACCTGACACTACATGAGCACAGTCTGGATTCCGGTTCTGCAAGTTTGTTTATAGCCTGGCGTAACGTGGTCATTGTCTCATCTGGATTAGCACTTGGAGGACTGCAAACAGCTGGGATGCAGATGCTGTTAAATTCCCTGGGTAGATAAAACGGTCTGCATTTCAGTGACAAAAACTCTAGATTAAGTAGTGTGAAGATAATACCTCACAGCTGGTACACCAGTTGTTACTGATGTATATGCAGTCCCATATTCTGTCTGCTCTAAAAATGAAAGCCCATCCAGGTGGACTGCACTGTCATTAATGTTAGAGTTTAGCCAAGTCTCAGTAAAAACATGCACACATCATTTCCTCATCTTGTTCTGAGTAGACAATTCCACCCTTATATAGTCCATGTTGCTTTCCAGTGATCTAACATTTGCCAGCAGATGGATGGGAATGCATGCCTGGAGAGATTTGCTTTTAGCCTTGCAGTGATTCCAACCCTAGATCCTCTTTTGTGTATTCTCTCATACCGCTTGCATTTCCCTCTCTTACCATGATCCAGTAATGCCGGTTCTGTACATATCAGGCATTTGGTTCCATGTCTGAGTAAGATTCCCAGCTCCTGTAACTCTATAAGTGCTGTAGATCTCATAGGCCCCACAGACAGCAGCTCATCAAACCTGTTACACAGCAAGCCTGAGGATTGAATTTCCAGCATAGTCTCTCTAAAATAAATTAACTTACTGTTAGCAATCTTCACTGATTTAGTTTTTTCTCTTAATTTAGACATGGAAGAGGACAAACAGTGCACAGTGGACAGTGATGTCCAGAGGTCACTGCACAGAGTTAACCCGAGAAAAGCAACTGGGCCTGACAACATCCTAGGGCATGTGCTCAGGGACTGCACAGTCCAAATAACAAATATCCTCACGGATATCTTCAAAAACTCTCTGAGTCAGCAAACAGTTCTGAAATGCTTCAAGGACACGACAATCATTCCATTATCAAAGTCGACTCTACCACCTTGCCTAAATGACTACCGCATTGTAGCTCTCACCTCCACAGTGTTGAAGTGCTTTGAAAGGCTGGTCAAGGATGCCAGAACTTCTGGGCTGCCTGCTGATCTTGACCCTCTGCAGTTTGCTTACCGAGCAAACCGCTCTATGGCAGATGCCACCCCTTTAGCACTCCATCTATCGCTGGAACACCCTAAGAATAAAAACACCTACAAGAGAGTACTATTCATAGACTTTAGCTCTGCTTTTAACACCGTCATCCCTCTTCTTCATCTGGTAAGTTACTCCAACTAGGCGCCAACACTCCACCTTGTAAGTGGATTCTTGACTTTCTCATAGACAGACTTCAGAAATTGTGTACAGGAAATAAAAGTGATGCTATCTGAGGAGTTAACACTTGAGTCCCACAAGGATGTGTACTAAGTCCCTTGCTGTTCAACCTGTTAACACATGATTGCACAGCCAGGTACAATACAAACCACATCATCAAGTTTGATGATGACACAACGGTGGTGGGCCTCATCAGTAGCGATGATGAAACAGCATATAGAGATGAGGTGGAACAACTGATTTCCTATTGTGGAAATAACAACTTAGTACTAAACATGAACAAGACAAAGAGATAATCGTGGACTAAGGAAACATCACAAGGAACATTCTCCACTCTCCATCAATGGGGAAACAGTGAAAAGCACAAAGTTTCTGGGAGTGCACATTGATGAGGACTTCCCTTGAATCATCATTTCAAATGCCATAGTCAAGAAAGTGCACCAGAGATTGCACTTAAGAAGGCTAAGGAGAGCGACTCTCCCACTGACAGTTCTCACTACCTTCTGCAGACGCACTATAGAAAGCATCCTGATGAGCAACCTCGTAGCATGGTATGGAAGCTGTTCTACCTCTGAGTGCATATCCCTCCAGAGAGCGGTGAAGACACCCGAAAGGATGATCAAGATCACCTTGCTACCTACCCATGACTTGTACTTATCCAGATGTCTCAGCACGGCCAGATGAATAATGATTTAATATTATTATTCTTTATTTATTGACATTTATTGACCGGGAAAGTCCACTAAGCTAGAGACCCATTTTCAGTGGAGATGTGAGGAGAAAAGCTCCAAGTTACATGAAAATCATTACATGAATTTGTAAGGAAACAAAATTACAATTATAAAGCAAGTGAAATAATACAGAAAACTATGTAAACAGCAAATATGTTGTAAAAAGGCACAATACAGTAACAAAGGAACATTAGCATGTAGGAAAATTATACAGTTAGAAATATTTAACAATACAGCTCAATTTTTTATTTAATTATTTATTTTTTTTGGTAGGGGGAGTAGGAAAAGGGAAAGTTAGAATTTGAGAGTTAAACTTAAAGGTAAGACAGATATAGTAATAATCGTATAGCTTGGTAGTGGGAATAAGTAGATTATAGGTAGAATATATTTAATGGTAGTATTAAAAGTAGAAAGTGACAGAAGAAAAAATGTGTTAAGATGGTTGTATTGATCTGTGGACTAAGATACTAAAGATTAGGGATAACTCGTATGTTGTAACAGCATAAAATTTACATAAGTATATTTGCTACGTGAAACAGTTTTGGATAGATTAAGGAGGCTGTGGATATGTGTTGCATGTGCAGCTGGGATTATCAGTGAGATGTTGCTTTATTTTCTTTTAAAGGAGATTATGTTGTCTAATTCTGTAACTGATGATGGGAGGGTGTTCCACAGTTTAGTTATGGAATGGGAATAGAGGCAGCTACTTGCTCTTTTACTAGGTTTTGATACTTTAAGGTGCTTGCTGTTTGAGCATAGATTTTTGGAAGGGATGTAAAGTTCAATGATATTTTTTAGGGAAGGGTAACACTCGGGTTTATAAATGAGTTTATGGGCAAAGGTAAGTTGTGAGTAATGTAGGTAATGTCCAAATTCTAGCCAGTTTAGTTCTTTAGTTACCTGGCAATGGTGGGTGCGATTTGTTTGGGCCGATGCGAATTTTACAGTCTTATAATAACAGGACTGTAGTTTGTGTTGCAAAGAGTTGTGGAGATAGGAGACCCATATAGTACAGGTGGAAGGAGAAGACTTTTTGAAAGTTTTATTTGGATGGATTTGTCCAAGTATTGTTTGTTTCTGTAAAGTTTGCCTAATTCGAAGTGAGTTTTTTTTACTGCGCTATAATATGCAAGTCAAAGTTAAGTTTGCTGTCAATAGTAATTGCTAGCAGTTTGGCCTGATTTACTAACTCTATTGGGGTTTTGTGTATGGAGAATATAGTAAAGTCTGTGGGAACAGGTTTAGATGCAAAGATGAGTAGTTTAGATTTATTAGGCTTAAGTAATAGCTGTGATTGGTTTAGCCAGAGTTCTATGGATACAAAGGCCTTTTGTGTTAACTTTTGTAGGTCAGAGAAGTTATTGGAGATAAAGATTATGGTTGAATTGTCTGCATATTGTATGGTACTACAGTCAATGGGAACTTTATTTAGGTCATTTATAAAAAATGTTGAATAGTAGGGGTCCCAAGACTGACCCCTGAGGCACTCCTATGTTATTTTGGAGAAAGCTCGAGAGGTTATTTAGCCATTTTACAGACTGCTGTTGGTTTTCCAAGTAACTAGTGAACCAGGTTAGGGTGGCATTAGAGCATCCTAAAGATTGCAGTTGCTGGATAAGTTTGATGTGGGAGATTGTGTCGAATGCTTTTGAGGAATCCAATAACAGGACTGATGCAAGCAGGTTACTATCTAGGGCGTTATAGATGTAATTTGTGAAGGAGACTAGGGCAGTAATGGTACTGTGGGATGGTCAAAAACCATGTTGTGAAGGGGATAGTAGGTCGCTGCTGGTTAGATATTCAACCAGTTGTTTGTGGATGCCTTTTTCCATTATTTTAATAGAGGGGACAGTATGGAAATGGGTCTAAAATTAGATAGGTCATGAGGGTTTCCACCTTTATGAAGTGAGGTGATTATTTTTCCAGAGCTGGGGGACTGTGTGTTCTGCAAGTGATTGCTTTATAAGGATACTTACTAGGAAACATATTGCCTTAGCACTAATTTTGAGGTATTCTGGGGGAAGATTATCAGTGGATAAGGAGCCTGGTTTCAATTTTCCAAGTAATGTTTGTATTTGAGAGGTTGCTACAGGTTGGAAGTTAAAAGATGATGGAGCTAATATTGCTTTGAGGTATGACGGATGGGTTAATGGGGGTTGGGGTATTGCCTGCATTTACTAATGTAAGGTTAATATCAAAGTTTTTATTAAATATTTCACTGATTTCAACTGGGCTTTTGTCTGGAAACGGAGATGGGTTTTGGGTGCTGCCAGGATTTAGCAAAGAGTTGACAGATTTCCAGAAAAGTCTGGGATTATTACTGTGGGTGTTTATTGGTTGAGACAAGTAAGTCTTTTTGTCCTGATTAGTGACCTGTTTTGCTTTGTTTCTAAGTATTTTTAAGGCAGTTTAATTGGGTGGGGTCTTATCTTTTCTCTATTTGTGCCATGCTTGGTCTCTATTAATCAGTAGTTGTTTGGTTGATTTAGATAGCCAAGGAGCATGGTTATGTTTAACTGCACTCACCCTGCTTACAGACTGTTCCTGCATCTATCATCCGGAAAGCATTTCTGAAGCATACGTTGCAGAACTATGAGATTCAGTAACAACTTCTTCCCTAATGTCATCAGGCTGCTGAACTCCAGTAACAACTACGCTCCATGACGGCCATCTGGGTCAGCAGAAACTGTATAAGCTTGTTTCAAATTATGCATTAACCTGGTTACCAGTTTCATCTAATACATAGTGCAACATTCACCATGACTGCAACTTACAGGTCATCAAAGGCAGTAGCAATGCAGTAAAATATCTCTTCTTTCAGTGCAATACATGTTGCAAATTCATAAATTAACCACAGTGCAATACTCTAAGGTCCATAGTGCAATACTCTCTAATGTTCAGAGTGGAATTCTTAAATGTCTCTTTCAGTGCAAGGATCAATGCAATGTCTTACCTGTGCAATACTAAGTCTCATGCAAGTAAGTGTTCACTGTGAAAAGTGTTAAAATGTGTTTCTAATTATGCACATTATTAGTCTGTCTACCTGCATTTCTGTGATGTAATAGCTAGGTGTTATATATGTAAATGTCTGTGAAAACAGTCTACATGTTGTCTGCATAATGAGTCTGGAGGCACAGAATTTCATTCAGCTTTTGCACTCATATAATTTCTGAATGACAAAGTTTACTTTTTGATTTTTGACCTTTGACTTCAACTTTGACATATACTCACCATAACTCTGCATCAGTATCGTCTGTTTTCATCCTGCCTCAAATGATGGGTCTCTGAACCAACCTCAGATCTGTCCTTGGTCACTTGATAAGACTTTAGGTTCCGTAGCTTGAGCTCCACCCCTTACCCATAATCCTCCATCTACTCCTGAGATAACTCAGATCGAGTTTGCACTCTATTTAACTAATAACAATATAAACAGGGAGATCACTCAGCAGTAATCCCTGAGGTAAACAACACAGATGATAGAAGGGTATGGAACAGGCGGAGAATCACAGAAAGAGAACTCTGGAGCTCACACAGCAAAAATTAATAAAGAATCTCTCTCACAGCTTACCAGAAGACAGTCAATAGGAAAGAGTAACAGTGGGTGGGAAGTTAAGGAAGGACAAAAACAGACAACACATTTGCAGAGTTATGGAGAGTACAAAACTATATCATCTGATGTTGTCTTTTTTTTATCTGTTCTTCAACTGATAGGACAGAGTTCCCAGCTATTGTAATCTTGAGTGGTCCTTGAAGGTCATTCCAGAGAACAGCAGAGGCAAAAGCTGTTCTATTTCTGGATAAAATATCCAATTTGGAAGGAGCTATAAATGTTTGAGCATTTGACCATGAAGAGGCTGCAGAGATGTCATCAATAGATGCTTTGGACCAAAAAGCAGATGATATAGCCATAGATCTGGTGGAGTGTGCTTTAGGATGTTTGGGTCATGACAGGCCTTTGCTCCAGTAAATGAAGGTAAAGCAATCAGACAGTCATTTGGCTAGGGTCTATTTTTTCACTGCTGTGCCTACTTTAGTATTGGAAAAGGATACAGACAATTGTTCTGATGTCCTTAGTTCTGTGAATGTAAAATCTGAGCAGCCTATGAACAACCAATAAATGAAGCATGTATTCTTCCTTTTTACAAAAATTAGGAAAGAACACTGGTAGGTGAAATGACTGGTTGAGATTTGCTTCTGACACCACTTTAGGTAGAAAAGAAGAGTTAGTCTGAAGGGATATAACCTGTCCTTGTGAGAAATCAGGTAAGGTGGCTGATAAAGTGCATGGAGTTCAGATACCCATCTAGATAAAGTAATGGTGACAAAACAGAATTTCCCAGGACAAGAATTTAAACCGTCATTGCTGAAGGTTCAAAGGGGGCCGAGTAAAAGCCTGAAGTAAAAGCCTGAAGTATGAGCATTAAGGTCCCATGGAGGTACAGGGTCCTTAATTGTAAGTCAAAGCAGCAAGGTACCCTTAAGGAAAGCTTTGCATAACATTAAGGAGCTAGACATGAACGAGGAGAAAATCTGAGGTGGCAGCCATTTGCACATTGATCATCAAATAACTAGCCCCATCACTGAAGATAGAAGTCAAGATATTGAGAATCACAGGAACAGGAGAAGAAAAGGACTCTAAATGTCTCTTATGGGTCCAAATATAAAATCTTTTCCACTTGCTTTTAGGAATGTTTCTGGTAGAGGCTTTTTGGGATTCTATAATAATGATGTGCATGGCAGAAGAAAGCCTGGAACTTCTAGACATCAGATGAAGTTCTTGAAACCACAAGGTCAATTTGAGGGATTGCATGTCTGGGTGAGGCAATCTGGACAGGTGATACAGAAGATTCTCAACAGGATCCAGTACCCAGGGAGGGTGAACTAGGTGAGGCCACAGGAAGGGGAACCATTCTTGGAGAGGAAAGAATGGGAGAATGAGGATAACCTTGCTCTTCCACTGTAATGCTTTCTGAATAAACTATGGAATGAGAGGAGTGGGAGAAAAGGCATATAATAGACTGAAGGCCCAATCATGAATTAAGCGTCTCTTGGTGGCTCCCCTTCTGTGGGGATCAGGACAAAGAATCTGCTGCACTTGATATTGAGGGGAGAAGAAGAAAGGTCACAGCACTGTTTGACCCCATATTGAAATATTATTTCCGCCACTGACTGACTGACAAACCACTCGTGAGAAACAGAGATGGACCTACTCAGTTCTTCTAGCATGTTGGGTTTTTCTCCAGAATATGCACTGTCAAGAGAAAGTGGCCTGAAGGTATTGCCCATTGCCAAACTTTTACCGCCTCCGAGCAAAGTGGGTAGGACCTGCCCCCCCCCCCCATTTGTTCATGTACCAGACCACAGATATGTCTGTCTGAATTGCAATCATCCCTAGAGGGAAAATATCTTGAAACACCAAACCTTTACTGCCTCTGAGCAAAGTGGTTAAGACCTGCCCCCCCCCCCCATTTGTTGATGTACCAGTCCACAGACATGTCTGTCTGAATTGCAATCATCTCTAGAGGGAAAATATCTTGAAACACCTGCAATGCCAATAGAACTGCTCTCAATTCTAGGACATTGATGTGAAGACTTGAGCTCTGCTGGGGACCATGTCCCTTGGACTATCCTTCCCAAATAATGTCCCCTCCACCCCAGTTAGGAGGCATCCATACTCACTGTGGCCTTGGGAGAGGAAAAGTGAAAAGACAGCCCTGGGAAACTTATTCGGCATGAATCCACCATGCTAGGTGATTTCAGCAAACATTTGTGATGCAAATGGGAGTCATCAGTGGCTGATGTCTTACTGACCACTGTACTGCTAAAGTCCGTTGTAGTACTTGTAGTAGTTGTAGTATGTGAAAGTGCGCCAAGGGAACCAGTACAATGGAGGCTGTCATCAAACCCAGTAGCTGTAGAATTAATTTGGCTGGAGGTGAATGAAGAGTAAGGGTGTGTAATGCCTGTTTCCTTAAAGTCTCCACTCTCGTTTGTAGAAAACTTGCCACTTATGTCCAGGTATCTAGACCAGCTCCAATGAACACCAGAGTCTGTGTAGGGTACAATTGAGACTTGGAGAGATTTATGGTAATGCCCAGCTGAAGAAACAGATGGAGCAAGTAATCCTGGCTTGAATTAGTAGAGGCCTGGTGGAAGCAGATAGGAGCCAGTCATCTAGATACAGAAACACAAGGAAATTTTGCAGTCTCAGGTGAGCTTCAACCACTGCCATGCATTTGAACTTGCTGGGGGCTGTAGCGAGATCAAGGGGCATTGCTTTGAACTGGTAGCGACTGGCTCCCAGCTGGAAGCATAGACATCTTCTGGAGTGCCTGTACATTTTGATATGATGGCCTGCATCCTGAAGATCTATATAGCACATCCAATCATTCTTCCTCAAAAGAGGCAGGATGGACTGAGCAGTGAGCATCCAGAACTTCTGTGTGTTTCACAACGTAATGGAGATTGCTGAGACTGGTCATAGGTCTCCAGTCTTTTTTGACACTGTAAAGAATCTGGAGTAAGTTCCAGATCCTTGTTGGTCTGGTAGGACTGGCTTGATTACTCCTTTTCATAGTTCATAGGTTCATAGATTAGTACTAGGCTAACTGCCCTTGTGAGCCATTTTAAGCCTAGCCAATTATCCCTTGTGAGACTCAAACCCTGCACCTTGTGTTTGCAAGGCAAACACCTTAACCATTAGGCCACCCTCCCGACCCTGCACCTTGTGTTTGTAAGGCAAACACCTTAACCATTAGGCCACCCACCCTCCAGTAACTGCTGCTTTCCTCTGACTGGGTGGAACATTGGGAATCCTTTTTGTTGTGCTTTGGGGAAAAAGGGAAAATGGTATGAAATAACCTCTGGGTATAATATTCTGCACCAAGAAATCTTTGGTAATGGCTATATAGGCTTTCTGGTGTAGAGATAAGTGCCCCCCAACTGCATCCAGAGTGCAAAAGTTGAGCAACTCTTCAGGGATGCTGGTACGGCTTCTCAGAGAAAGGGGATCTGAAGCCCTGGTGTTGCGGGCCTCCTCTGATGTGTGGGCAGCATCTCCCATTAGAATTACCCCCCCTGCCATGAGGGGGTCTTTCTCCATAAGAGTTTTGGAAAGAACCTTGCAACTTTCTGAACCACAATTTTCTGCCACCCCTCTGGCTCTGGGAAGAAGTCTTCTGTGGGGGAGAAAAATGGATTCCCACAGCAGTAAGAGTCTTCCCATCTTGCTCACTCATGCAGTGTGTCTTTTACAACTTAGGGCCAAATAATATGAATCCAACAAAGGAGATATTGAAGAATGAAGACTTGAAGGGGGTCAGAAAATCACAGAGGTGCAAAACAGACACTTCCCAAATATGTCCAAAGCCTCAGATTCCTCATTAGGAGGATGGACGGTAGAGCTCTGCTCCACCATTTTTCCTTCTGGTTGCTGTAACCACCACAGCACCCATTGGGGGATTCTTGCTCCAATAAACCCCATCTTTTAGTGCAACAAGGTACCTGACTGGTAATTTGGGGTGTGTTGTGACACATCTGGGTTGATTCCAGTGTCTGGCAGGAGAAGAAATCCACCATCTCATCCTCCAGGGGAGACTAACCAAGTTGTAGATGAGCCAGCTCCAAAATTCTCAAGGAACACTGACACCTCTTGGGAAGGGGGGGGGGGGTCATACGACCAACCCTTTGTTTCAAAAGTTTGAGTATCTCTCCGAATGAAACCTCCTCAAGGGGTGATTGGGTGGGGGGCTCTTCCCTTTCATCAAAGCCAGTGTCTTCGGTTAATGACTTTTGTGGAGAATCTAGGTGTCTCCTCTTACAAGTTCACTTTTGAGGGGGGCTCTTTGGTGGAAGGTTCTGGATAGGACTCAGAAGTGACCGCAGCTGAGTGCAAGGTGGATGGGGGGGGGGGGCTAAGAATGTCTTTTCTACTGAAGGGGGAAGATCTCTCCACTACCTCAAAAGATTAAGCCACAGTGGACCTTAGTCTTGCCCCCACCAGCTCCGAACAAGCCTATGTGGGCAGAAACCCAGTCCTTCCCAACTTCAGCCTCAAAGCAGAGGTCAGAGCTGAGCTGTATAGCACTGAATCTCCAAGAGGAAGGGATGGGTCTTACAGCATCAGAGTTGATTCCAGCCCCACCCCCAGATCCAGCACCAGCACCACGGCCCCAAGATCCTTCTAGATCCAACAAGATCGGAACTGTCTGGGTCAGAAAATGTGTCAGAGTTGAAGAAAAGCAAGTCTTTTGGCACAGACAGTCTCATAAGTCTCAGGTCCGAAGTCTCCAAAATCAATGGACAGAGAGGAGTAGGAGTTAAAGCTTGGAGTTGTGTGATGGAAAGGCTCACGGGGTCCAATGGGAGATGGAGAAAGTATTACACCCAACTGAATCTGGTTATTGAGAAATTTTCTCATCATCCTATCCACATCTGCTATTGATAGGCTTCTGGATGACCAGAGGGAAGATGAAGCTGATGATGGACAGGAAGCTCTTCAAGCTGTGCCATGAAAGAAGGGAGAATGAAGCATCATAGACACTGGTTCTGGTGAAAATTTAGGTGACATGGATCTACACAGATCTAATGGTTTTGTTTTTATCAGAGTTAAGCCCTTGGGGGTGGTCGGATCAGTTTATATTTTTTCTTGGGCAGAACCAAGCCCGAAGAAGTTGTGGGAGGATGGCGGTCAGAGAAGCACTTCCTCAAATCTTTAGGTTTCTCTGCTGCATATCCTGAAGATTTCTTAGAAGAAGATGGAGTTCCAGAAACAGATGAAGATGATGGAAGAAGACTTTTCAGGATTAACTTATTCATCCTCTCAACCAAAGCCCTGTTACTGAAAGTGGAACAAATGACACAATTAACATTAAGATGTCTTGGACCCTAGCAATACACACATTAAGAATGGCTGAGTTTGTAATCTTATGACCACAACAGGAACACTTTTTAAAGCTAGTAGGTTTTTCTGACATTATAGCAAATACAACCAACTGAAGAAAAAAGCAGCAATGGTAATAAGAAATACATTAAAAAGGTAAGAAAAATACTATCAATTGTAAGAAAAGTTGTACTACAGGGGTAGCAATAGAAACTGCATGGGCTTAAGGGCCAGATATCAAATCTAACGCCAAATCTTTTGAGTATATAAGAAATGTTATACATCTCTGCCCCTAACCACTGAGACAGATTTAATGTAGCCTGAGTTTAAATGAAGAAGTGTTCCTTTAAGTGAAGTGTGGACTTCTGGTAAGTTACACAGTTAAATGTTCTGAGTTCCGATATTGTACACTTTCAATTAACAGGAGTTTCGCTATTGTGGGCTCGATATTTTGTAATTCAGTTCGATAATATGGGTTTTCAACATTCTGAAGTAAACCCATATATATGTATACACACACACAGATAGGGGAGGAATAGAAAGGAATTAATTTACAGGAAAAGATGAAATGTAAAACACGGTAGAGGAGTATCAAAAATATATTCACTTACCTAATCTAAATATAGCCAGGGAACTGTTATGGCTAGGCTTGTATAGGCCCTAGGGCTGACAGTCTAGTACCAACCCATGAACCTATGAACCTATAAGTCACTAAAGTTAAAGGTGGCCATATCTTATTGCTGAGGCAGCAAACAAGAGCTGGGGTACCTCAGAAGAAGATGGGGGTTTATGGGTAAGGGGAGGAGTTCCAGCTGTGGAACCTGAAGTCTATCAAGTGGCTGAGGTCAGATCTGTGACCCATCAGGAAACAGATGACAAAGACAACATGAGATATGCTGCTACAACAGGCATGCATTCAGTAAACACCTTGGAACTATGGTACAACTGAATGGCAGTTTCTGGAAATGGCAATGACAGGCTCACTATTTATGCATTTACTTTATTTCTTAAAATTTTTTTGAAGATTAAAGCACTGATCATAGAATGACATATTGCAGGTTCAGTCTGCCTTTGTGGAAGCACAGAAATCTCATGGATTCAGCTATTTTGATGTACAGGCATGCCTCCTGGACATCTAAACAGCACTTTTAATCTTCTTTGGATAGACAAGGATGGATGGACTACATTGTGAATGTCCAAGAGAGTTCGTTGGTGATGTTGTGGTTTAAGATGCTTACATCTAAAATGAGCCTGAGGTCCTCTGTGTTTCTGGGAGCCTATAAAGAGCTTTGAGTAAATGTCTAACCTTTTTAGTCAGGCTGGACATCTTGGACAGATCATTTTGAAAGCAAGCTGAGGACATCTAATTTTGATACAGAGCTCTGACAGGGTGAAACACCTGGGAGAGTCTTGAGTTATGGATCAGTTTGGAAATGAAAGGGACTAAATTAACCTCTGGTGATTTATGCCTCTTACTCATTGGTCAGGTGTGGTGGCTATTCACTCCCTACTTGTGGAAGGGGGTGCAAAGGTCCCTAAACAGGGGCATTTCTTAAACATCACGCTTATAAACTTAGAAAGTTGGTAGAGTTAGCATGCATTTTTCTGAAGGATATGAAGTCTGAAACTGAAATGTCTGTCATGTTTAAGTGTGTTCAGACCTCTATGACTTGGAAAAAACCCTCAAATTTTATGAGGAACAGACAAAAGTAATAGGCAAAAATCTGGGCATTCTGTGAAAATCCAGACAGCTAAGAGGTGTGTCTGTTAATCTACAACAGCAGATTGTATGTCCTGTCACAATATTCTTTTTTAAACGGAAGGGCTGCATATTTTTACAATGTAAATAGGCATGGCTTGCTATCTCCTTCACAATGAATGTATGTAGAAGAGTCTTCAGCAATGGACTCCTTACTGATGCTGAAAACCATAAGCGTCACACAATCTTGGTAACTCAAAATGTGGTTTAAGAAAGTAGCAGAGTTATTAATAGCATTACTACACAATTCCAAATAACTGTCATTCCTAGGCTACACACAAAAGTTATTTAATCTATTGTCATTTTTAAACATTCTCAAGCAAGGGATTATTGCACGCAAAAGGTTCTTCCTATATTGTCAAAAATCTACTGGTATAACTTAGAGCCATGTCTCCTCCCACAACCATACCCAGTTGTGGTCTGAGGTACTTGTTACTGATCGCAAAGAAACCACTATGTAATATGACATCCAAATATTCTCAAATTAAATTAACTTCAATAACAGAAATGTTAATTTTGTTACTGAGATACTCGTGAATCTAAAGTAACCCCAAATCATGGGGGATTACTGTGTAAAGGTTTTGAATTCCAGCTAATATCCTCTAGCCAGTGGATAAAATCTGCATTTTAATTTTCTCAATCAAATCAATGCTACAAAAATAAAGAAAAGAGTTTATGTCGCAATAACTTTTAACTTGACTCAACTATAATGACAAAAGGATAACAGACACTGAAAGACATACAAAATATTTAAAAAAAATGAAGTAGCCAAGGCACAATGAAGTCATAATCATGTTATTTTTTTGTCCCTTATAGTACACCTTACCATTTCACTACGTAACAGATACAAGGTACTAGAATTAAGTTAAAACATCAGTGCTACTGCATTTTGCTTTCTCACTGAGAAAAAAATCAAAGGCTTCTATTGATGTAATTACTCCACAGTGCTTGGCACTTATTAATCTGATCTTTGAGTATAGTGCCCCTTTTGCTATATCCCAACTGGAATGACCACATCACTTTCTCACTAAAAAATCAAGAGACTAATCACAAAAAATATGCAGATGATCGCAAATATTCGTCTGTTTTCTCAGTATCTCACAGACTGAGTGGTCCAATCTCTGCCTTGCATATACAGCTTCAACAGACCCAGTTTCTTCAATCTAACACACATTTGCAAATCCAGTGGTATCACAAACACCCAATTGGGATGTTAATCTCTTTTTGCAAAAGAAAAAGAAAAATTTTGAGGGGTAGGTCTGTATCAGAGAGAATACCGCTTCTATGGAATCTTCTTCCTGATCCGCATAAAGCAAAGTAGTTCATTTACAATAGTTTGACCAATCTGTGTGTTACTTGTATGTCAAATTTGAGGGCCAAGAACTACCATGGGAATGCACAGTCAAGCTTCTTAAAATTCTCACAGATCAACAGCCTAGTAGGTCTCTATGAACAATTTAAGGTAGGTTCTGTTCTTATTTTATATGGAATACTATTCTGTAAGGTGGGACCACTTAAAACAGACACCCGAAGCATACTATAGTTGAAGACAAAAGGTGGCAAGTGACTGCTGTGAGAAGGAAAGGGAGTGGAATGTTCTGAAATGAAACTGAGAATGTTAGTGAGAAGTGTGCTTCAAAAGTTTATATGGAGTCTCCACAAGTTGCAAAGGCATTCTTTGTAAATGAAGACATCCTACTGTTTCCACAGTTCTTCAGTGCATACCTCTCAACTATACAGATTTTCACAGAATGTCCAGATTTTTGGCTCATATTTTTGGTTCATTTCTCATAAAAATAGTTGTTTTCTGGCAAATCTTTGAGGGAAGTCAGAAAATAATAAGAGTTTCCGACTTCATGCCCTTCAGAAAATTCACGTTAATGCAAAACCTGTTACTCTATCAATTTTTTAAGTTTGTGAAAGCAATATTTAAAAAAAGTCCCTATTTTTGGGCCTTTGTCTCCCCATTATTGATGGCTTTGTTCAGATTTCTAGCTGCAAGATGTTGAGATTGTTGTTCTTTCGGTTGGATTTGTGCTCTTACTGTACTATATATTTGTATTTCTCTGGAGCTTTTCTCCCCAGGACTCCATTGAAAATGGGCTCCTTGTAGCCCAATGGACTATTCTGAAAAACAAACTGCAAATAAATAAATTAATAAAATAAATAAATAATGCTTCAGTGGTGTTCAGTTTTTCAAAAGCGAAGTATGAAATGTCTGCAAGAATTGTTTCATAAAATCTGCCAATGGCTGTTCAAGACTTATGCAGAGGCGAGCAACAGTAAAAAGTATTCTATTAAGGGAATTAACTGCCCTCTTCCTATTGTAGTTTTAGCTTCAAAGGTATTCAATGTGTTATCCACTGGATGGTTCTAAAACCCCATTTCTACTATTAAGAAACTGATTCATTTTTCTCTGTAAATTCTTTGTATTTTTTGTAACTCTAATGGAGCTTTTCTCCCTGGGCCTCTGGTGAAAATGGGCCTGAGTGCCCACATCCTGGTAAACAAAAGGCAATCAACAAATAAGTAAATAAAAGGGTAAGCTGATGGGAAACAGACTACTTTCATCTTGTGAGTTAGTCATTTGTTTAGGCGGAATGAAAAGGGTAAAGAGGGGGTCATGGCAGAAGCCAAGCTATATGAATGAGGTCACCATCTTATATGTTATCTGTGGTTAGGGATGACATCATCCCATTGGTGGGCAACTGCTTTAGCTGACATGCCTCCTATGTAAAAACTTTTATTTTGGTAAAGTTACAACTTTTTTAGTGGAAAACAGCATGATAGTGAGATTTTTTTCAGAGGGTGAATGCAATCTGTGAAGGATAGTTGACTAGCCAGAAAAAAAAAGCAGATGTACCCAGAGTGAAGCGACTCAAGAAACTTAGTCCAGGGAATGGCAATTGATTTATTTCTGCTTGTAGTCAATGACAGAGGAAACTAGAGAGCTTTTGATTCTGAAGTACCTGCTTGATAGGTAATGATGATCTATGGTGTTAACTGAGGGTCCATACTTGTATAGTTCATTGATTAGGAACAGGCAAATGTTTATTTTCATTCTAAATTACATCTATGACTGTTTGCTGCAGAACTGGTTAACACACTTAGTGTAGCTTACTGATGAACAGAGGGTGAATGACAGTATTAAATGCAACAGCCAAGTGGCCCTTCATTCACTGTTCTGCATACAATGTTGCTATCTGATAAAAGCAGCATATGTGCAATTACCTATCCTGATTCTATGCTGTTCATCAAAGTGGACCCCATATGAAATAACACAGCTTTACACCTGTGACAGAAGAATGACTAAGAAAGAGGAGGAATGGCAACGGGTCTATAGCTACTACTACTAATGGTTGAACCAGATTTTGAAGCAAGTATGAAAATGGTTGTTTTCCACATGGTGAAGACCAGACTAATGGTTATGGACATATGTAACATATACCTGAGTGGAACCACAGTGAAGGTGTTATATGTCTTAAGAAATTTTCTAAAACTACCCTCAGACCCTGGTTGATCATAACAGAGTTTTCATTACAAAAGTACTAATATTTGACAAGACTTAAATGGGCACAAAGAAAAGAAATTCAGGGTAGTCATTCAGAACAGATGGGACTAAAGTGGGAGTGCTTGGCAAATCCACTGGTAATGGTTAACTTGTTGGAGACTGTGTGGTAATTATATATTAAGGAATATTTAATTCATTTCCTGCTATCTGATGGATCTTCTTTCACAATGATGTAGCATTTCTGGAATAGGGTTTGTAGGAAAAGTTTATCTATCAATTTAAACATTACTAAATGCTTTCTCAACATTTAATAAGGAATACTGTACTTCTGACTGATTTTTTTCTTGTATAAAAAATGCAGCAAATCTCTTGAATGGTTAGTCAATTTTATGCTCTTAACAAATCCTAGTGGACATTTAATTGTACCCAGTTTCCTCCCATTCTGCTACATCTCTAGCTAAAATTTTAGCTTCAACATTAATTTATTGCCGGTATCTTTTTGCACCTATGCCTGCTAACCATCAATTCTCCCTCATATAGACCAAGTCCACTCACTACCTTGTACTAGCGATGTACCCAGTACAGTACGGGGGCAAGCACAACCTGCTGGGCAGTCCCACAGTCATAAAGACTGTTTATGTGCTTATCAACAGAGGGACCTCCAATGCTCCTCCATCCATGCATGCATGCTCATCCTTGCATACTGACAAGACTTCCCACCACTGGCTTAGAAGTCGTAAGCCCACATCCTCCCAATCAACAGCTATTGTTATACAAGACTCAGAGTGCAATGGAGCAGTTTTAGTCAAATGGGAACCACCTCCCTAGCAGAAGCCACTCACTCACATCCTCTTGCACCTGACTCTTTCAATGCCTGAGCTGTTACTGAAGTTTGGGTCATCTGGGACACAGTCAGTACTTTACCTCTCTGTGCCAGAGAGACGGGCTTATAATCAGCAATAATAAGCAAAATGAAATGATATCCTTTAAAGGACTGATGATCTTAACCTGGTTTGGGAATTAGAAGGTTATTTTCAAATAATAACAAATCAATAAACTGCTCCTTCCCCACAAAATTAACTGGAGTGAAAGACAGAAAGGTAAACAAATGCTACAAAATGTAATGAAATCAATTTGCCCAAGGATGTTTAGGGATAAACTTTACAAGGATGCAGTTATCTCACAATAGGAAATGCCTAGCTCCATGGTACAGTGACAAACGACTACAGTCCAGTTGACCAAAGTTTAATTAGTGGCCTCAGCACTTGAGCCAGAGAGAAGGGAAAGAGTGAAGGAGCATGGCTTGCCCTCCTCTACTGAGGTGAGGTGGGTTGTGTGCAATCAAGGGGCACTTTGAATATATGAATTTCCCTACTGGAGATCAGGTAAACTACTACCCATGCTTTGGGGAGGGGGTCAGAGTTAACTGAAGAGAATGCCTCTTGTGAAAGTGAGGAGATGCTCTTCATAGTAAGCAAACTGCCCACTCCCTCCACCATTCTTTGCCAAAAAAAAGTATCACAAACAAAACCTGATGGCTGTTTGACAGACAGAGACCCTTCAGGTTGACTTCACCCAATTGATGGAGAACAAATACGTCGCCTGGCCAGGAGGGTGATGGTGACCGACATGCAACAGGGTCAAAGTGACTAAATAAAAATTACCTCACGAGGACAGTGGGATCTGTAGAACTGTAGTTTATGCATTATGTTAATATCTCACGCATATTTTATTGCATGTTTTTATCAGTGTAAAGTAATAATGAGAAAAAAAAAAAAAAAATTTTTAACAATTCACTGACAATCTAAACACATCTTTAAGCATATTCTTTAACAATCTACAACCCCAATCAGACTTCAGACTTTTATGTTCTGAAACCTAGGAAACTGGCATTTTAAAATGTTTTTTATGGTTAGTCATTTTTATTTAAGTGCATATGTTATTGCAAACATTTCATTTTTTGAGTTGATATAATGACTAACGTTTTTTAACACCCAACTCTAAAGCACCACACCTTAGTACTAGATTTACTAATTAATTAATTGTATAATTGCCAGGCTATTTAATGGAGGTTACTGCACACTGCAATTTGTTTTCACTTGATAAAGCTCAGGATTGCCTGGCTTGTGTGATTTTATCTGTGACTTTTGGAATACTTCAGAAATAAAAATACAGCCTTGTGGACTTTAGCAGAGTTCCGGTTCCTTTCTTCAAGGTCGTGGATTATTCTTTGCTTGTCTTTGTTTTTTTGTGCATTACTTCACTTGATTATGTTAATGGGAATGAGGAACCTGCTTAAAAAAATGTTACAGATCTGATGAAGACAGTTCACCTTGATAACACCCAGCATAATGCTGTACAAAAGATTCGTTCTACACCTTTAGTAATCAATTGAAGGCTAAACCATTCCACTTGCCTGAATAGTACACATTCTTGGTTTGCTTGTGGGCTGCTTGAAATTTCTGGAAAAAAAAAACACACTTGGACATGTCATTGCTCTTAAGGGTTTTCCTCTTAGAAGCTAGGCATGGAGCTACAAGAAATTGATTCTAGAACAGACCAGAGTACTACTGTTCTAAAATAACAGGTCACCTCCTCTTTTACAAATGAAGCTACCATGCTTTGCCATTTGACACTTCAGGTTATTATTCTATACAGGTATCCTACTGGGGGAGATGCATTATTATACCATGATCCCCCCAAAACGTGCACGCTGATTGGCCAAGCGCGATTAATGGCAAAAGGTGCCATTTTTCATTATACTATTTTAAACATTGTCCGCTTAAATGGGTTTAACAAATGGACAGCGGAAAATAAGCAACGGAGATCTCCTGTTAAACATTAAAGTGTTTAACAGAGGAGATCTCCGTTGCTTTATTTTCGCGAGTTAAATGTTAACAATGACAGTTTAAAAATAAGCGAGACAGTTGTTAAATGCATGTTAAACTACAACATTATTTAACTCGAAAAGCAACGGAGATCTTGCTTTCTACAGCTCTGATGTACTACGCAGGCGGCAGTACATCAGAACTGCGGATGCCAGACATCTGCGGAAGGGCAGTAAACAGGCATTATACTATGCCATTATTTAAGAAAAGTAATAGTTTCTTTCTTAAATAATGTCATAATATAATAGCACTTCAGGTTATTATTCTATACAGGTATCCTACTGGGGGAGATGCATTAATAAATCATAAGCAGTCATTATCTTACCATATTTCTCAACCTCTTAGAGCAAGAATTCCAGGCAAAATTGAAAATAATGGGGGGAACAAAGGCACAAAATCAAGGGCAAATTTCACATATTGTTCTTATAAACTTAGAAAGTTGCTACAATAACAAATTTTTGCATTAACATGCATTTTCTGAATGCTGTGAAGTCTGAAACTCAAAAGTCCAACATTATTTAGTGAATTCAATTCTTATCTATTTGCTAGAAAACATTTTTTGAAGAATAGACCAAAAAAATGAGGCAAAATTTTGTATGTTCAGTGAAATTCTGTATGTTGAAAGGTTATGTACTCCAGGGAGGATTTTAATGAGATAAAGATCACTCTCTGATCCAAAGACATCAGCTCTATTACCTTCCCATGAGTATAGAGCTCCTGACAACTCCTCAAAAAAATTCTAGGTAAATCTGATAGCAGTTCCCATACATGAAACCAACTGCAGCAAGAAAGGAGCCTATTTTATAGCAAGAGACTAAAAAGAATGGCTTTATAAATGGATTCATACTATCAAATGTATCTGGCTAAAAGGCCTATAACATTCCATATGAAAGTAAGACCCTTACAGGTAATGGTCATCTGAATGCATGGACAGACCAGATGATGAAGCTGGGTGGAAAAGAACAATGTACATTCCTCACCTGAAACTTGAAATCATAGTGTTACAGATCCTTAATTAGAAAGTCAATAAAAACAAAATTCTTACAGGGAAATCTCAACAAGATGGTGCCTAATCATTTTTCTGGCCTAACAGTGACTGAATGCTATGACCCCTGAGATAATACTGTTATCTACAGCTAATAAAATTGTTATACAGAGCTAACAAAATTCTTAAAAGCTTTTTCCTAACAGACCATTTCTATTACAGTTGCTGCCATCAGCATGAATGCAGAGAAAAAAAGAACTTTTAAGAGTGGAAAGCAAACTGTTATAACCATCTAAAATTTGGTTGAACTTGGTTAGGATTGTAAGGGCCCTGGGGCCATTAGCCTAGTAACCTCCTATGATCCTACAATTACACAATAACTGCACATGTCTGGACCATCAAACTGGTCATCTCCTGTCATTAACAAAACCCTTTAGATCATAACCAGCAGTTCAAAATTAGTTTTAAAATACTGCAAGCTATAATTTTCTCCAAAGTCTGGTAACCTTAAAGTTAGCTATAATTAAATGTGTGGGGGGACTTTGTCCATCCCACCCAGAAAATAACCTTTAAAATCTCCAAATTCTCAGTTGTGTTTCACAAAATTTAGAAGGCACAGCAAGCCAGTCTATGTATCATAGGAAGTTACTAGGCTAATGACCCTAGGGCCCTTACAAGTCTTGCCAAGTTCTACCCTAATTTCCATGATCAGCACCTACTGCTCCTGTTCAAGAGGGACACAGGTGGAACCCCTGTGGTGAATTTACAGTTATCCAACCAATCAAACAGATTGAGTTTGAAGAGGGCCAGTGAGATGCGCTGTTTGACATGAAGTGGGAGTCCATTCCAAAGGTGTGGTAACCTCTGGGACACAAATCTGTCCCTCCAGCAGGTTCTATTAATGTCACATACCAGGTTAAAGTCTTTAGAGGGGGCAACCCATGTACCATTTGACTTGCGGAGATGCAGCATTTCCAATAAAGCAGGGTCAGAGATTGCCTTGTATGCAAGGCAGAGGTTGCCTCTGAGTAGTCAGTATGAAACAGAATAAAGTGACAATGATTTCAGAGATACACATAGGACAGATGCTAAAGACCTTGAATTTTCCTTGTGAGGAACCTTTGTGGTCTCTATAACTGCTGCAGGTGCTTGGAAAGGTGCATACCAAAAAGACACTGTACTCAATTATTGGCCTGATAAGGGAAGAGGAGAGGGAGATTATAACTTCTTTTTTCTGCAGGCAATGCCCTTACATATGAGAAGAGCAATATAGATTGGCTTTCTTACCACTGTGGAGACATGGTGGTTAAAGACAAGGTTGCCGTCAACCTGTGCGCCCAGGTCTCTCACCACTGAGTGTGTACTTAAGGTGTTGCTATTGATGTGGTAGTTAGCAGGAACATCGCTCTTAACCAAAAGGGATGACAAAACTTTTTTGTTGTTGCATAATTTTGAGATCCTATGACATCTCCCAGTTTGCAGTCATCAGCAAACTTTGTCAGCTACAGATCTTTAGTTTTTGCTTGTACTGCAGAGAAATAGATTTCAAACAGCAGAGGTCACAGGACTGATCTCTGTGAAACACCACTGGTTACAGAGTCTGCTGTTCAAGGTGGATTCCCTTATTTTGACTATAAGCATTCTATCAGTGAGCCAGTTAGTGGCCCATCTAACGATATAAGGGTTGATTATCTAGCTGGGTGTGTTTGTCAAGGATGCCTGAGTGAGGGATAGTGTCTAGGTAAGCTGTACGCACAGATTTCCCCTCACCCAGAGCCTTGGTCACAGTCTCAAAAAAGTCCAGCAGGTTTAAAAGGCATCATCTCCCTTTGACAAATCCAAACCGAGTAGGGTCAAGTGTTTGGAGATTGCCTATATCTTTGTTGACAATGCCCATGATGATTTCCTCCATGGCCTTACATACAAGGCTAATAAGTCTACAGTTCCTGGGGCAATGGAAGCGCCACCTTTGTGCAAGCGAATAATGGTGGCCATCTTTCATGCAGCTGGAATGAAGCCAGTCCTTAGACTATGACTGAAGAGTGTACCCAGTAGTGTTGCTAATTCTTGTTGGAGCCCATGTAGGATGCAGCCTGGGATATTATCAGGTCCCATAGATGCTGTGTTTTTGGCCTTACAGAGGACATTTATGGCCTGCTCTTTAAAGATACATGGTAGGGGACAGGTGGTAGGGATGCCATGGGGTATGTGTATTGGGAACAGGGGAGTGAAGTTTTCAAATGACCTGTCAGCCAACAGGTTAGCTATGTCCACAGGCTCAGTATATATGATACCATTAACTATCATAATCATCTCACCAATAAATACAACTATAAGACACCTCCAAACAAGTTTCCCAAGATGAATTTATGGTTACCCATCCAATCATCAAGGTTTGCCTACAGGAACTGAGGGTATTATCCCTCTGTTTTATATGCAGAGGAACATTATTTCAGAATATGGGGAAGAGCTGAGTAATACATCTGTTCCCTCCAGCACATCTTACTTATTTGATAAGATATTCACGTCTTTAGTTTGAATGTTGTGAAGGTGCAGGAGTTCAAGGAGAGTTGAGTCCTTAATAGTACAGAATGCAAGATACAAATCACTCAAAGGTGCCCATAAGAGACGAACTATACAAAAGAGCTTCAAGCCTGTCTTTACAGCTGAGGGCATTTAGTCCAGTTATCATTTTTAGTCAAGAACCTCTGAGGTAGAACTTCCAAGACGGCTGTAACAGCTTAATTTCTCTCAGTGTGGAAACAGAAACTTAGAAGAGAGAGACTAAATTCGTATTTTGGGGTAAATTTTAGTAACTGGCTAGTAAGTGCACTGCCTGGATGCCAGCAAAAGAATATATTCAGAGAACCTGGAAGAAAATCTATCACAAAAGGTGAGGAAAAAGTACTGACAGGGAGGAATTTGGTAGCTGTTCAGCAAAAAGCACTGCAAGCTCCAGATCTAGTGCAAGACGTGACTTCCAGTAACCTAGAGGAAAAAATAAGTCAAATGTACTCAGAGCAGATTAAAACAAATGAAACATTTAAGGAATACATCAATTCAAATAACAAAAGGCTGGAAAAAAATGGAGGAAGCTTTTAAAAGATAGCCAGATGAGCTGATAACAGAATTAGAGGACAGAGCACGTAGGGAAAATCTGAGATTTTCTGATGCCCCAGAGAAACTGGAAGGAACAGCCTGTATTAATTTTATGAAAGCATGAATAAGCAACTGGACTGGTATTCCACAGCAGTTATCAATTTAATGGGCACATCATGTGCATGCTCCAAACATGGCCATGAGAAAGCAATCTAGACCTTGATAGCAAAGATACAATCCTAACAGCAAGGAGGAGTTGAGTCTGACAAAACTGTGGCAAAAGGACAAAGTACTAAAAGTGGAAGACAGCAGAGTGTTTGTGGAAAATGGTTATTCACTGTACACCAGACAGAAGAGATGTAAATTTAATCCAATTATCAGGGAATGCTGAGAAGCAGGAGTGAGACTCAAACTGCTGTCCCCAGCAAGTTTCAGAATATTCTTTCTTAGAAGGGCAAAACCTTTTTTTATGCAGAACATACTAAGGAGGAAATACAAAAGTTTATCTAACAAAAAGTGAGTTATGTAACAGAAGATTACTCTACTTCTTGTTATTCTGGTAATAAAGATCAGAGAGAGACTGTGCCAGTGAAACCTTTTCCAATGTTTCAACAGAAAATACTTGAGAGACAGAAAAAAGCACAAGAATGACTAGAAGAACCGTGACTCCAGGAGTATGTCGGAAATGAATCAGAGACTGGATTTGGAAGATGGAGATCAACAGAAACAAAACCAGTAAACTAGGAAATTGGCAAATAAATTTGGGATTACTAAGCATTAATTATGTTTGTGAAACATGACAGAACAAAAAAAAAAAAAAAAAAAAGAAAGAAAAATACTGGACTTTTTTGACTTTGTCAAACTTGCAGGGGACACGAATGCACATGCTCTACTTCATGCCATAAATGTTTGGAATAACATTTAGGCGAGAGGAAGGGGAAAGAAAGTTAACTGTAAATAAAACAAAATTTGGTTCTTCACAGTATTGTTTTTATAATGCATTATATAATCTGTAGGCTATAAAGTAAAGTTGTCTCAGTTGTTTTTGAGTGTAATGAGGACACTAAAGTAAACAGGTGCCCTGCTTTTTTCTTTCTCCTTGTTCACTTTTAAGAAATGTAGGCACTGCAAGGTAAAAAAGAAGAGCCTGGTCAAAAGAACAGGATACAAGGAAAAATTGATGTGCTTTTTTTCACTCTTGTATAGGGGAATGATTAGATTATTGCCCTTGGCTTGATCTAGTAACAAGTTTTAAGAGAAAGCAAATAAATTAAAAAGAACATTGTCTACCCAATAAACGAGTGTTTGTAGAAGTAACTCTGTATCTGGTTATAATGTCTCCATGGAGACAATCGTACAAACCGCAATAAAAACAGAATACTAATTTCTTTCAAAGGCTAGAATATAATGTTTTCTGAAAACATTCTAGTGTTTCCCAATCTGGGAGAGTAATAAAGATAAGACAAAACCAAGCAGCACTTAGTAGGACGATAGGCTGCACCATGCATCTTAGCATGCATAACCTTCCATTTAGGTTAACCAAAGTCTATTAGTGTGGTTGTCTGTTTGGGACAATTGTTCCTTTTAGGAGGGTCAACTTCAATATTTGAAGATGTACATAGTTTTTTGTGTTAGTAATAAGTTAATAGGTTTTAGGTGTGTATTGGGAGGGGGGTGTTTATTTTTTTGCTTGATGTCTTTCAATAAAGTAAAAAGGTTTTGTAGGATGTGACATAGGCTCAAATTGATATGACAAGAAACAGCTGTATTAAAAATCAACCTGCTAAACATTAGCATATAAACACAAAATCTGGACTAGACACTTAACAAAAAAGCTGTTAAACATAGAATGTGGGAATAATAACTTTTTTAACATAATTATGCTTTTTATGGCATCTTTAAAAGTAAATAGTCTCTCAGATGTACACAAAAAGGGGGAGTAGTGAACTATATTAAAAAAATGTGAAACTAGTTATGCTACAGGAGACGCATTTGAAAAGAACATAAAGAAAGGTTTTCAGGTCGGTTACTCAGTGGAACACCTAGGACAAAGGAAAAGAGGAGTACTTACATTAATTGCAAGAGGAGCTCCAATAGTGGTAGAAGAGGATAAAACAAGATAACAATGGTAGATTTTCAGTACAAAGTGGCTACTGACAAGGCAGGAGGATTAGACTGGCATGTGCTTATTATTCTCCACCTAAAACTGCTATAATGGAGCTTAATACAGTTCTGGGAAAATATTCAGCTGTCGGCAGGGAATATTGCTTAAAGATGGGGACTGGAATTTGATTTGCAGCACTGAAGATGTATCTGCAGGGCCCAAAAGGAAAATCCAACAAAGGAGGGTAGACTTTGGAAGAAATTTATGAAAATATTTGGCATGGAAGATGCGAATTCAGTAGTGGGAGTTCGTAGTGAATTTCCATTCAATTCCACAAAACACAAAAACTGGTCTAGACTAGACAGAACATATATTTCACAAGAACATGTGCATTTAATTCAAAGTTTTGATACGCATCCAATAACTATTTCAGATCATGTGCTAATAATAACTAAAATAAAAATGCAGGATATCGACATAAAAATGAGAGACTGGTGTTTTTCCACCTGTTGAAAAGAGAGGAATTTGAGGAATGGGTACTGGAAATGATTTGGGAATTATTAGAGAAGATAGAATTTTTTTCTGAAACTATAGCTAAGGAGTGGGAAAAAGTTTAAGTGCAGTTTAAGAATAGGCAGGAAATGAAAGAGAGAAAAATGGTTTAGTAGTAACAAAAATTATTTTGATGGACTGACAAAGGTTAGAATATTACACATTAGGGGGAATCTCACAGGACAAGAGGAGCAATTACAGAATGTCACACAGAAAATAAGGGACTACCTCAATAATATGCATAACTTTAGAAAAATTGCTGTTAAGCAACTGTTTTTTTGATAATTCCAGAACACAAAAACTTTTAGCACAATGACTCAGGCAACAGAAATTAGAAAGGGTTGTCACCAAGCTTACGGAGTCTATAACAAGAAAGATAAGATATCTTGTAGAGGTACTAGAAATATTTTAAAATTTTATTAGTCAGTCTAAAGCAGAGAAATATGGAACTCAAGAAAGGTACAAATGGAAATGCTTATGGAAAAATTAAATATGTCAATGTTAGGGGTAGATGAGTCTCAATTATTAACAGTTAGGACAGGAGGAGATGAGGTAAAATGGTGATGTAGAACCAATCCACAGGAAAGTCCCTAAGACTAGACAGCTTCCAAACTTCCACAGGAATGCCAGGAGGGAAAAACAGATAAAGATTTGGAAGGCTTTGTTTAACAGTATTTTATGAGGAGAAGCATCAATATCCTGGAAGAAAGCAGTGGTGCCTCTAAGTACCTAAAAAGGGTAAGGACCCATCAGATCCAGCTTCATACAGGCCCATTCCAATCCTAAACCATGATTATAAAGTGTTTATGTCTATAATTGCTGAAAGAATGGCAAAGGTGATAACAAAAATGATAGATACAGATCAATGTGGTTTTGTGGAGGGAAAGCAAATATTTGACAACATTAACAGAACGTTGATGATCCAGAGGGAAGTAGACTGTAAGAAAATACCACTGTTATTGGTAGGTCTTAATACAGAGAAAGCATTTAACAGAGTACTCTGGGAGTTTATGAGCAGGCCAATGGAAGCATTTACATTCACTGATAAAATTATAAGGTCGATTAGGATGCTACATGAGGGATCTGAGGCAATAATTAAAGTGGCTGGGTTCCTCTCTGACAATTTCTGTTTGAGCAGAGGAACCAGGCAGAGGTGATTTAGAAACACTGGCAAATAAAATAAGGGACTCAGAAATTCAAGGATATAATTGGTATGGTAGTCAAGAAAAGCTGACTATTTGCAGATGATATTTTATACCTGATAAAACAAGAAAAGGACATTTCAGTGCTGAACATTTTGAGATGGTTTCAAATCTTTTCGGGATAAAAAAATTAATGAAGCTAAAACAAAGTCAATAGATGTAAATTATGTACCCACACACAAATTGTTAAGGACATGTGGGAAGAGACCAAAAAAAAGATAATACAAAAACTGAGAAATTGGAAGTTCTGTTTTATGGAAATGGATAGCAAAATACAAGCAGTTAAAATTTTTTTGTCCCTTTACTTTTATACATAGGTCAGGCATATTTTTATCAACCAGAGGAGAAGTTGTGGCCAGCAATTAATAAAGAGCTGAAGGATTTTATCTGGGAGGGGAAGACGGTAACAGTCAAGTGGGATAAGCTGATTCTTTCAATAGAAGGAGGCAGTCTGGGATTACCTGATTTGAAGCGGCATTTAAAAGCTACACAGTTAAGGCACCTATACATAGCACAAGCAGATACCTATCATTCAAGTGGAAAAGGATGATGATGAAATGGGGGGTGGGGGCTCAAGAAACAAGCTGAGACTGGGATTCTGAATACAGATCTTTAAGGAGTATAACAATAACCATACAGAATATTACATTCATAAAGTAGCGGAAAGTATTCTAAGAACTAAGCCAACACAGGAAAGGAGAAAGGAGATTCGGCCAATAGGGATGACTGCAATTAGGAATACTGACAACAGGCAAGAAGTGGCTGGAATTTATTGGAGAAAACTGACAAAAGAACTAAGTTACTGGGAAAGGTAATAGAATGGGAAGATGCCAAAAACGTATTTGGACTGCAGGCTAAAGACTGCCTTCCCTAGCAAGGACTAATATCGGAGTATAGGCAAACAGAAACAACTAGTGGGATCCTAAGGGAAAGACCAGCCCTGGTACAGTTTTTTTAACAGAATCTAGAACAGAAGCTGCTGTTAAAAAAGGAATAATTAGTACAGCATATAAAATACTGTATGATGACTGTAAGAATCATTCAGAGGTAGTTAGAAAAAATTGGGAAGAGAGACTGGATAAGCAATTCACAAAGAAACAATGGGGAATATATGTATGTCTCCCAAATATGCAACAAATTCTAGAAGATTTAGGATTTTTGCTTGGAAATGTTTACATAGGTATTTTTATACCCCAAGTAAACTCCAAAGAATTTTTCCTGAGATGGATAGCAAATGTTGGAAGTATGATGGGGAAGGAGGAGGTAATTGGGAACATTTTCTGGGAGTGTAACGAGTTGGCAGACTAAAAATTCACTGCAGACTACTCTATCAGAAATACTGGGTGAGCAAATCGGTGTGACTAAGGAAATGATTGTTTCTGAGCTATGATAAATCGGAAATGCCTAGACATAAGGCCTTGCTGAGTCTAATTATAGTAGCTGCCAAAAAAGGAATATCTAGGAAATGGAAATCAAAGTCTAAACCAACTGTACCAAAAGTAGTGAATATAATAACAAACAGAAAACAAATGGAAATGGGATCTAGAGAAAAGGGTAGGAGCACATCACATAGAAAAAAATGGTAATTTTGGGAACAATACATGCAGACGAGGAATGAGGTTTAAAAGAAAGCAGGATTTGAATGAGCTATATAGTGTTTGACTGACAGTGACTAGACAGATTATAACTGATGCATAATGTTTGCAACTAAAACTGTGTCAGTATGGTTTGTTTTCATTTATGTAAATGTATGATTGCCTATGTCATAAGTGATAATTTAATAAAGATGCTTCTTGCTTAATTCTCTGTGCCTGTGTTTGGACAGATGCATACTAAAAGGGCACTGCATTCTATAGATAGCCTGATCAGAGTATAGTACAGAGGAGGGATAACCTCTCAACTTGGATGAGACACAGCTATTAACTGGAATAAACACAAGGATTTTCTGACTACTGTTGCTACGTAGTGGTCAGGAGATAGGGAGTTGACTAGAAAAGTGCTAAGATCTCGGAACAACTACAGCAGTGCAGACTGGCATCCTCTCACTATTACAAGTTACATTTCAGATTTATTTACCAAAGGTGACAATGCTAGGCATCTCTGAATTATCTGTTTTAATACACTACTGATTTGTATGGTTTAGCCCTTGCTGCAGTAACATGACATCAGGTGCTGAGTGACAGCACTCAGCTTGATGTTACAGGCAACTTTACTTAAGCCATATGTCTCTGACAGAGCTGTATGTAGCTGGTTCATTAAGCATCCCCCCACCTTGTGCCAGTCACACAAACCTGCACCCCAACCCCTCAGCTTTTCAAATGAATTGGGGGGGAGACTTCTGACCACAGAAAGTTGACTGGCTTCCTAAAGTATGGTAGCCAGTCCACGCACCCCCCTCCCGGCTCTTTAAGAGAAGAGCAAAAAAAATAAATGATTTCGGATTTACTCGAGAAAGCTATTTGTGTTCCTACTGCAAATAATAAGGCAATCATTCCCCACCAAAATCACACCCTGCAACTCTCAACAGAAGAGCAAAACGTTTTCAGATTTACTGCAGAAATCTGATTGGCTCCCTAGAGTAAGTCAGTCACCACCTACCAAATCCAACCGCCAAAGCTCCAAGAAAGAAACGGAAAAAAACATCTTTGACTTAGTGTATAACTGACTACATATAGTATATGTCAGTGAATCCACTGCTCCCAGTTCTTCAAGTAAAAAGAAAAAAAAACACACTGAAGTCAAATACCTTTCTGTACCAGCATATTAGTACAAAAAAGGTTAAACTGCAGTGTGTTGCTCTCAAATGTACTCCCTAACATTTTCACCGAGGGCTATTGGCCATGTCGCCTATCCCTTGCTAAACTATTGGTCCCTGGACTAAGGTTCTGGAAATTCAAGAAGATGATGATCCTGTCTGAGGAATCCCATTAGTTGCCTTTTTAAATTCTGAAGAGGTACCTTTAACTACATGCATACCTCTCAATTGTACAGCTTTTTGCAGAATATTCAGATTTTTGCCTCATATTTTTGGTATATTTTAAATAAAATTGTGGTTTTCTAGCAAATCATTAGCAAATTATTGTTGATTTTAAGTCAGAAAATAATGACAGACATTTGAGTTTCATACTTCATATCCTTCAGAAAAATTCATGCTAATACAAAACCTGTTATTCTATCTACTTTCTAAGCTTGCAACAGCAATATTTAAAACTTGTCCATATTTCTGGGCCTTTGTCCTCCCATTTTTTATGACTTTGTCCAGATTTCTTGCTCTAAGAGGTTGAGAGGTATGACCACACAAACAGGAGCACAGTGCTCAAAACCAAATTACCAAAGAAGTACACAATAAGAGCACTCGGATAAAGCCTACGACACTCCTCAATGTATAATCCACAATTTATTAAGCAGACCACACATTATAAACTAGCCTTTTCAGGCTACTAAAAACATTAACGCTTTTAAAACAAAGATTCCGCGTTTTCGTCTACAACCAGACTTCCTCAGATGAAATGCATACATTATCCATATCACTGCTTACTACACATCGAGTAGTGTCGTGGGCTTTATCCGAGTGCTCTTATTGTGTACTACTAGGTTGAGAGGTATGACTACATGGGTTCTCTTGGTCAGCCAGTTTGCTATCCATCTTACAATACCAATGGTCTATATTTAGTCCTTTAAGCTTAGTTACAATGCCATCACTGTGAACAATGTTGAAGTCAATTGTCAGATACAGTCATGTTGTATGAACTGCACAGTTGCTTCAGTGACTTTCTTGAAAAAGTTTACTATAGTATGTAAACAAGACTTCCTTGTGAGAAAGCCATACTGTTGCAGGTCTTTATAAGACTTTTTTATACATCAGAGATTATATTCCATGCTTTGCTGTGTGGAGACGTGTGAATGAGTGTATCTTCGTTGAAGGTTGTGCGTCAGGGCTGACAACTCTGCATGCAAAAATCTACTGCCAATCATTAGCAGACCGGAGTTCCGCTGTGGCGACCCCTAACCGGGAAAAGCCGAAAAACACAACATATTCCATGCTTTGCAAGGCTGATAAGTCTTACAGTCCCCAGGATTGAATAGGCTTCAGTGAACGCACTACTGAACAATATTATACTGCAAAAAAAAAAAAAAGTTGACACACAGATGCTATAAGCTAGACTTCATGCAGATTCGTCTCCCTGGCATTACCCTCTCTTCTTCCATAGACATCTCTGAATCCTGAGATGAGTTGCACTGTGCAACTACTCTAAGCAATATATTCCCCAGTCCCACAACTGGGTCTTAAATAACTCACTTCCCTCTGCCAGCCATGTGCCCTTCTCTTTCTTCCGTTCCTTCCTACTAGTTCCAACTCCGCCAGTAGTGCACTAACAATACAGTGTGTCCAGATTGCATTGTTCTTTCTATTTTACTGTATGTGCACATACAAGCATACTTATGTGTGTATCACACAGACTACAGAGATAGCTCTATATGCATACATGATATATATATATATATATATATATATATATATATGCACACACATATATACATACACACACACATATACCTATCTCAAGTTCAGTCCCTCTCAGAACATAGTCCCTTGATTCCTATAACATTTTAATATTTCTGCACTGTACACTTTTTCTGACTAAACTACTTCAAGAAGCCTAACCAATGAATGCTCTGTGAAACAGAGGAAGACTTTCACATGACTGAAAACCAGTACTGTAACTATGCATTTTCACTTCTCACTAGCCTTTACTATTGTCTTATTACAGTAAAATGCACTCCATATTTAAACTACAAGCAGTTATGATGCTTGGATAAACTTCATTCTTGGTCCTCCCTAGAACGTTCCTGTTGCTAGCAGATATACTTGCCCTTATTTCCACCCACTAATGTACACATGAAATTCCAGCTGTTATCCACTCCGCAACCTAGACTGCAATGAATGCTGGTCTCCCCATATGTTAATATATTGTCAGTCGTTATCTTTACAAACCAAGTTAAACTTGTTAAGACTGACCTTCAATCCAGTGTGATATTTGGGGAAAGAATGTCAAAAAAAAAGGATCCAAACCAATGAAGCATGTAACAGTTCCCTGCTTACATACTTTCCCTCTGATTCTAGTGTGATACATGGCAAATGTAAAATGTTGCATAGGAATACTCCAATTTTGAAATATGCTCAGGTCCCTAAAAAGGCATGATTACCAGGACCTCACAACTTATGCTGCTTATGATTTTATAAACAGTACCATCATCATCACAAATTTAGTGAAACCATTCCTGGTCTCAAATAAATGTATACCATAACTTGTATTAACAGTAAAACACTAGATGGATGTTATGACCCAGTACTTATTTTTTATAAAAAGTAATCCATCTCTAAACTGAATGCTCAAGTGTTGTGTTATGTATTCCTTGCTAGTTTACGTACTATGCAATACATTAAGTGAGTCACTTCTAGTCAGGCCTAACATCAAAATGGGCTACAAGAAGCTGACTGGACAAACAAGTCAACAGAACCTACATAAATATGTTCAGTAATGCCATTACCTCTAAAAGCAAGTCCTCTGAGTGGTAGCGATGGCTTTTTATTATTTTGCCCTACTTACCTCAAACCACCACTGAAGGAACACAAACTCAACTTTGAGTCTGACGCATGTAATTATGTTCCTGTACATCTTCAGAGTACAGGATCAGTGCTTTACATAACTTGTGTGTTAACACTGCTCTTTGGACAGCTACAGTGATCTCTGTGGCAGTAAATAATCACTAAATCCTTCCCACCACTCTTAGAAAAGGCAAAGCATTTATCACCCACTCATTCGATTTACCCAGCAGGGACTCCAGTACTAGGTTAGCAATTACTGAACCTAACAAAGGGATATCCCAGTCCATTCTATATAAAGGCCCCTTAAATTCCTACTCTGATGCTTTCACCTACTCAGCTAGACCAAAGCATACATGTGGACTACACAATCACTCGGGCACATACACACACACAAATGTATGTACATATACTACATTTGTATATTCTGTCATATTATATACATGTATTTACACACACACACACACACACATATATATATATATATATATATATATATATATATATATATATGTATATAGCTATATCTCCATGTGCATGTGTATGTCAGTGTACACACACAAATATATATATATATAAATACACACACACTCATGCGTACACCATATGTATATATAAGGCACAGTGACTGCAAAACACACACACACTCATATATACCAACCGATGTTATGTTTACCACATGGCACTGCCAATGGAAACGGTACTCTAAAGCTGTGCATTTATGGCAAAACAGCAAATGACAACATTCATAACCCCATTCCAAAAGGATACTAAGTATACAGAGACGAAACATTAAAGAAACATGTATCCCACATACATATAGAGCAATGCCTAAGGCTCTAATATGCCCTTTTTCAGGCATATTTAAATTTTTACCTGTTTAACAAAGTCCTAGGACTAGAAATAGTTTAAATGCTTAAATGTAGGCTACATCACTAATCAAAGGTTTGCCACATTTGTCTTGAAAATGTGATAAGAACACATTTGAAATACTCTGCCTATGAGAATTTGGATAATATCGAAGATAAATACTCAACCCAATTAGGTATAGCTAAACTACATCTCACATCCTTTGTTAATTTTTCTGTACAGTTGTAATGCTGACTCAAAACGCACATGAATATCCTACAAGGATGAAATGCTAACAAGCCATAAGATATGACAAAAACTAGGTACAGAAGGCAATGCACATCCAGAGACAAAGGGGGAAGATGAAAGGCAGCAGTAATGCATTTTGTTCCCATTCAAAACTATAAACTAAGCTCTTAGTGTAGCCAAAGAAAGCCAACAAAACATGAACAGTACATCTAACTACTAAGGTACATTTTACAGTAAAGTTATGCAGTTGAAACTTAAGAAATCTACCCTTACTAGCTCTGAAACCTCAATGAACAACAAATGATTCAGTGATGATGTTATTTAGGTTATAAAGTCACATATGAAAGGTGATTAATGTCTTAAGATTTCCTGTATTCACCAACACTAACACTAACACTAATTTTAAATCAACAGCCAACATCTGAAACCAATTCAGATTCCAATATATGAATGATCTAAAGAAATGTTTCCATGTTACAGTTATTTCAAATGCAACATACTATTAATTTCCACATTTGCAATTTATAATGTTCAGGGTGTGACACTGCCTGTTCTGTCTCTCTCTTTTTTTTTTTTTTTTAACATGTGGCACTCAGATCCACAATAGAGGTCAAAATGCAGAAGATTAGAAGGCACTAATAACCACAAACAAACCCTTTGCTAACTCAGTCACATCAGTCAGACTTTGCTTTGACTACACAATGTGACTTCATGCACTTTGTATTGTTTCATTTATAAATGTGCATGGGCAAACAAACACACAAGCACAAACACTCAGGTAAACAGCACCTTTCAGGAAGAGATGCTGAATGAGAACTTAAAAGTAAAGGAAGGGGAGGGAAGAACAAAACGTGAAAGCATAACAGGAACAGCTGGTACAGAACTAATCTGTGGATAAAAAACTCTATGAAGTAGCAGAATAAACTAGACTTCAGCCTGGTCATAAACTAAACCCACGCCCCAAAATGAGGTGCCAAGCCACAAAAAGCATTTGCGTCAACTGGGAATACAAGGAAAAGAAGGGCTTCTAATTATAGAGCCTGGAAGCGGAAGCACAGAGTGATTAGAGTTTAGGCTCTGTGGTATGTTTATCTGGGAGCTTCCTCTCCTACTTGGTCTAGGTTTGACAAATAAAGGTTGTCTTAAGGGAGGAGACAAAAGTTGCTGATGGTACAGAGTTTGAGTTCCTCCCCCCATCACCACCACCCAAATCACAGAGAGATTTAAAGCTGGAACAGCACAGCACACTCAGGTTTTTGTGGCACTGGAGGAATAAAAGCCTTTTCACATAGGCGTCAACTGGTAAGCCAAATGGATAAAATTAAAAAGCAGCAACTTTCTGTTGGTTAGCCACTGCAAAGTTCGGGAAACCTGAGCTGTATGAACATATCCACAGCATCCTATTTATAACACCTAGCCCAGTTTATAACAGTTGATTACTATGTGCAGATGAACAAAGAATGTGTGATGCAACATGCAAAAAATTCACACTGCAAGCACTTCAAGGTTTTGTAATTATGTACTTTAGATCTGTATGGCCCCCTTACCTTGTGATTTTAAAAAACTGTGTTTGTATAACATTGCAAAATCAAATGTTTGGTTAAAAAAGTATGAAAAGATCTGACCTCAGCATGGATAAATGATTTATACTGAATAATCTTTAAAGAGAAATGCAAGAGCTGTTTAGCAAATTGTGACAGTATTCTCAGACTACGTTTGCATCTAAACATTATTTTCCTTTACTCTTTACTGCAGTCCAGTAGGGTATACCAAATGAGCTACACCGACTTGTAAGCCATTTCCTTCCGTTAAAAATCCAAGAGTTCTCCCTGTAATAGATATCAAAGGAATGCTTTGATTACTTAACAAGGTAAGGTGGGCTTGGTCTAGGATCCTTTTCAGCCAAATCTTGCACTAATGGCAAGACAGAAAAAATATATATTTGTAAAAAGTAAAACATGCAGTTTAATTAAATAAAGATACACTGTAAAACAATACAGAGCATAAATTCATTATAATTTTAATATATGCATTGCTCATACAACTTTCTTCAAACACTGCTAAAGGAGCAACCATACTTCAATACAGTTAATTCAGATAATAAAACAAAATAAATTAAATCCTAAATATACAATGCTGGATTAAGTTACAGAGAACAGATGTGGAAACGGTATTAAAATCAGATGCCATTTCAAGGCATTACATTAAATAGCGAAGCACAAAATATCACTGATTAGTTAAATTATAAAGCAAGCTATAGAGTTTTTGTGCAATAGTAGTAGTAGAATGTCTTACAAGTAAACTAATTAGCTATTCACCCTAAAGCAACTGCGGACTGCCTTGCTCTTCAAAGTAAGCAAATGATACCTTCCTAAAAGTAGTGTATTTCTTTGACAAATTTCTAAGGTGAGATGGAATTTGACTACAGCATGCAGGCCCTATTTTGGAGAAGCCCTGTCCACCTAAAAAAGTCTTTGCTTTATACAGCTCACTGAACCGGAGACAAGTCTCAACAGAATTAGGGACAATCCCAGACGCTTCTAAAATATTAACATTATTATCTTGAAACATTGACAGAATAAGAGAATGCAAATTAATGTAATTTTCTGAAGTAAAAGTAGTCTATAACTCTAATATTAATTATTTATCAAGCACCACCTTTTCTACATAAGTTACAAGTTTTAAGAAGGACAGAGCTAAAATCTGAGCCCAAATCAGGAACACTTGAGAGGTGTGCTTTGCTTCAATAAGCAGACAGCATTGTTGTTCTGTGACCTCCGAGTGCACAGACATATGCAAAAAAAATTTAAATAACAAATGTCACTTATTAAAACAAATAAATATGTTGTGACAGTGGTGCAACAGTTAGTACACTCACTTTGGTGGAGCAAGATAAAAAGCCTGTAGGTTCTATTCTCATCACAGGTGCATGGATTGATTTCTAGTACTTGCACTACAGTATAGCATAAGAGGATGCTGCACTTATGAGTGTGCTGTCCTTCATATGATTCATTAAACTGAGGCTCCATCTGCCTGAGTCAGTGGTAGCTCAGGTACTTGTAAAAGATCCCACAAAACCTATCAAAAAGAGCAGGGGAAGTTGCACTATGCCCTGTCCAAATTTCACCTACTAGTATAAATATCACCTTGGGTCAACCTTGAAACAAGGTTACCAGGTGGGACTAACCCAATCAATAAATATAAATAAAATAAAATGCGACTATGAATCTGACCCTGTGGCTTATAGTGATGAAGCCTTTAATGCACTTTAGATGACCCCAGTTCAACTAGGAATATGGGCACTGGAGGGACAAGGATTTTTGCTGGTGGGGGTGGAACAGGAATGGGTTGCTGATACTGGATTACCCATCTTGGGGAAAGGGAGCCTGCCTAGGTTCACTGCAGTTGCAACATTAAGAGCCAGGTGAACTCCACACTACAAGCAGTATTCTACTTGGTCCAGAGATTCCACATGCTCAGAGGCACACATACACCAAAGGAACGCAGCAGCTGCAGAACTCAAAAGTCTGTGGTAGGGTGGGGGGGTAAGGCATAAATCACCGCAGCAATATCACACCGCACCAGCATCTTCAATCACCTCATTGGCACCAGACATAGGTCAAGTTGAACTTGGAGGAGGCCAAGGCAGATCCAGTAGATCTGGTAAACAACAAGAGGCATTGCTGGCCTACAAACACTATATAAGTATGGACAGGAAGAACATTCCCCTTTAGACATTACACAGTCAGCTGACAGTTAAAAAGGCACAACAGGTTCACATTGAATGTTCTACAAGATAAACCTCCAGTTATTATTAATGTGTCTCCATAATGTATTTGAATGAGAGAGTGAGGCCTAGACTATACTACTAAAGAGATTAGATAAATTTCTGGGGCATGCCCAAGTTCCAATTGCTTCTCTAATTTTGGGAATGAGATGGCAGTTTTCACCAAAGGCTATTTCAAGTCAACATTTGAATTTCAGAAGTACAAAGTCAGTATTCAAAATTCAGTTCATTACTCAGCTTGAAAGAAACTAAAAACAGTACAAAAAGTGGGAAAAAGGAACAAAGAAAGCCAAGTACATCTAGACTGCCAAAACATAATGTCTGTCACAATAAGTTAAAGACAAGTAAAATCAGCAAGGCAGACTCAGTAGGTCATGTGAAAACATATGTTTTAAGGGACCTCTTGAAGTCATTCAGGGACAAAGACTCAATGTGTGGGAGTACAGTTTAAAAATACAGTACATGGTAAGCGAAGGCTCACATGACAGATTTTCCAGCTGCACCCATGGAACCACTATGGACTCCAGACTAAGCTACAAAGGATCATAAGGTCTTCTGAGCTACAAGAGACTAAAGATATGCAGAGTTAGATACGTGAACAACAAAAACCTTTTAGTCAATATAAAGGTAACCAAGTGAAAAATACTAGTGGTGACAATGCAGAATACAGTAAAAATTGTGTGATGGCAATGTATAACACACATCAGAATATGGAAATCTACAATAACTGCAACTAATCAAGTTAAATGCCATGGACTCCAAAGTAAAGAAAATTACAGAAGTGAGAATGGCGTGATTCACAAGTCCTCTGAGCTTCTTTCAGTAAAAACAAGATGGCTTGTCAATGGTTGATGCCTAGCTTACAAAATATTACCTTATCACTAAGGATAAATCCAAGATTATGCATCTTAGGAAAAATGTATCTACCACCACCACAGATGACAATGAGTCAAGCCACAGCATCCCTAACACTGATACATACATTCAGGGCCACAATTTTAGAAGTGCTGAGCTCCAGACAATTACATTCTAACCAGTGACATACATAATTGCAAATAAACATGCAGAAAACTAACAAACCACTATACCCTTCTGTACACCTGGGTATTACCTGCAGAGCACTGATGCCATTGACTTTCTCCTCTTATGATTTCTCAAAGTGGTAGTATGGATACAGTAAAAAATTGACCTAGAATTGAATCCTGCAGGACTAGACACTCGAGTGTTTTGGGGATAAGGGTTAAGCCTTTATTCATCATACTGCTCTATGGAACTATCTTAAAGATAGCAAACAAAAAAAGTTTAAGACATTGGTGGAAATATAGCAGTAAGACTGGATTCAGTCCAAGATACTACTATAGTCCATTAGATCATCTTAGTACACCATAAGGAGATGCTTCTCAAATGGGGGCAATCTCAGTGTTGTGAATCAGTCAAAGTTTGAAATGAAAATAAATCAAGGAAAAGGAAATGGTGGAGATGGTGAGAAAATTTAATAAATTAAACAGACACACAAACACACATGTTTTATTTAAGACCAGAGTCACCAAGGGCTAGTATAATGACAGAAGGGAAACAGTAGACCTTGATAAAACTATGACAATTTGAGAAATTGTAGGATCCAGGATATCCAAGCAGGTAAAACAAGCCTGGTTGGGCCTAATCCACAAGTTTTATGTTCCCAAAAATCAGGGACAAGAACCCTTCATAACCAAAATGCAAAATGTAGACGTGGTAAACTGTAAATTGATTCACCATTTCAAGACAACTACAACATTCTTGTTCAAACTATGAAGAATTTTAAATCTAATGAGGCAATCATTCATGCAAAGACCTGAGAAGTTGCTTCATAACTGGAGGATGAAAAAGCCTTCTAAATGGTGAGTGAGTCTAGGCTGCTGTCTAAGCATTACTTGGACAAGCACATCTGCTTGATCCGAAGAAGCTGATGAAGCCAATATCTTTCAAAACAAATACTGTCTTCTCAGAGAGAGTTCCTCCAGAATGAACAAACCCTTGTGAACAATGGTGTTTCTTCACCATTATATCCTTTGCTCATCAATTTGAAAGGTACAAAACTCAATATCATACCTGTAAACCCACTGGGAGCCTAGCGCATGAAGTTATGCAAGGTCATCAAATGCTGAGGTTCAAACCTGATTATAAACCATGACCACCCGCTTAGGCTCACTAGCAGCTATCTTTATATGGGAGACCATGGACATATGGATGAGATCCCACTTAGTTCTTGAACTTCACTGGATCAGCACTGGGTGGTTGAATACACAGGAGCCTCAAGTCAAAGTGGGTCAGGTATTGGCTTGAAAGAGAGTTTGATTCAGATTTCAGGTATGGAGGTTGACAGCTGAACAAAATTAGAGCTCCAAGCCAGCTGGTCCAAACAATCTACTGTAAAAATGGTAGTGAAACAGATCTAGGAAAATCTACCTTTATGTCCATCTATGACTAGAATTTATGTAGCTAAAAGATCCAAAAAGAATCATCATAATTCAGCAAAGTGCTCCCAAAAGGAATGAGTAGAAAATATCAGTAAGGGATAACTAAAATGAGACAAATACAAGCCAGTGTTATCGAAATGCTGGAAAACAAAACAGATAAAATCTATTAAAAGATCTTCAAGATGGGATGGACCATGACAAACTACATTGCCTCAAACAACAAAAAGATGAAAGACATCAAAAAGACATACTCCAGACAATATCAGGAAGCTAAAGAAGTCAGAGGCAAATCTAACACTGGAGCATGGAGACAGAAACAAGCAAAATAAATTGAATGGGAGGATCGTGCTCGCAAAAAAAATCTGCAGTTCTCAGCAATCCAGGAAAACACAGAAGAGAAAGACTGTACAAACTCTTTTTAAGAGCATTATTAGCAAATGGACTGAGGTACACCAGCATGAACTCCAGATATTAATGGCCTGCAAAGTAAATACACAGCCAGAGTACCAAAACAAAAAAGACAATTTATAGTGGCGAAGTTTGGATCTAACAAAATGAGGAAATATTATCAAAATTATGGAAAGGGACAAATTCTAAAAGTGGACATTACTAGAATTTATGCACATAATGACTATTACTGCACATAGAAACAGAATTGCATATGCAGAGATGATCAGGCTACCATGAGCAAAGAAGCTCAGATTAAAGCTCTTGTACCCAGTGACACTCTGGAATTATTATCCCACTGCAATTAGGATGTAGTTAAATCCTGACACAGACCTAAATGATCTGATCCAAAAAAGGGAAGAACTGAATTTAAGAGTCAAGAATGAAGGGAGAAGTCAACAGAGCTAAGAATCCAGCAAAGGAAATGAAACAGCACTTACCAGCAAAACCCTTCCCTTTTTCACTGAAATACGTCTGAGAAGGAAAATGAAATGCATGAGAATTCACAGAAGGTTTGGGAAGCCACAAGGGTTAGCAAGCATCAGGAAAGCATTGCAGAGGACTAAAATGTTCAGAAGCATTAGACAGGAGGAGGAGGACTTACAAACATGCACATAGAACATTTGAAGATTAACTTGATGGACTTTAATGAACCTAAAGTGTTTAGATTTATTATGGATGCCAGGTAACTGAAAATTAAAAATGGTGTAGTGGAATATGCTTCAAGAAGTAAGCTTTACAACTAAACAACTGGGGATATAAGATACTTTTAAAGAGATGGCAAATGAAAGGGCTATGCAGAAACTGAAATAAACAGTCATAAAAATAGAAATCTTCTGACAAAAATAGTCAACTACCTAATGCAAAATTAAGAGATGGGTCATGAAGGAACAACTTAAGAGAAAATATCAAGTGAGAGTTAAAGTGTGTGAAAGTAGGTTTCAAATGGAAAGAATCAGAGGTGTAGAACACAAAGACTACAAAATTACAACTACATGGGAAGGAGATAACTTGTTAATAGGCATTTAACATTCAAGGAACAGCTTGTAATGAAGAAGCCTATCTAACCAAAAAAAAATGAGTACGAGTAACAGTGGACAAAACAGGCTTTATGTACTAATAATGTATAAAAGGAGTGCTATTTGATCAAACCAACAGAAGGCAAGGGAGTGAGAGAAGAATACCCAATAGAAGCAGGAAAAGAGGAGGAGGTACTCTAAAAGGACAAATGCGTTTCAATAAATCAATAAGAGAAGGCTATGAAAATTAGTGTGTAAAACAATATGACCTCCAAATGGACTACAACATAACAAGAAAAAGTTTCTGTTAACAGCAATTAAAGTAAAGTGAAATAGGGCAAATAGACTGAGAAGTAAAAAGAGGTTGGAAAGGGCATGACTAGTGGACTATTCTTACCAAGTGTATGATAGTCTCAAAGATGAGGAAAACCTCACCCAAAAGCTAAGAAAGAAGGTGCGTGGGGGTGGAATAACAGGACCACAAGACTATCAAAGTAAAAATGAGTTAAAAATTAAAGGATAGATTGCTGATATAAATAGTAGGGAAGAAGGTACAGAAGAAAAAGAAGGCAGAGTGAGAAAAAGAGAAACACTTGGAAAAATCAAACAGAGAAAGAAAAAGTAGGTGGCTAGGTACTGGACATGGAGAAAATGATTAATGAGATGAAGGGACATATCTACAGCAGCATTAAAGGAGCGATGGCTCCAGAAATGGAAGACAGACAAGAGAGTAGCAACCTTTATATATATATATTTTTTTGGGGGGGGGGGCTAGGAGGGCAAGGTCAAAGGATCGATCAAGAAACCCAAAGAAGAAGAAAACAATCCAGAACAGAGGAAGAAAAGAATATTAAACAAAAAATTGGGAATAGTGGGAGCGATAAGAAATGTGCACGATCAAGATATGCACATATTTTTATTAACCAGAGGAGAAGCTGTGGATAGCAATTAATAAAGAGCTGAAGGGTTTTATCTGGGTGAGGAAGAGGGCAAGAGTCAATTGGGATAAGCTGATCCTTCCAGTAGAACAAGGTGGTTTGGGATTACCTGATTTGAAGGGGTATTTTGGAGCTCTTCAGTTAAGGCTCCTATACATAGCACAAGCAGAATGGTATAATTCAAAGTGGAAGGGGATGATGATGAAACTGGGGGGGGGGGTCTCAAGAAATAAGGAGAGACTGGGATGTTGGATGTAGATCCTTAAGGAGAATAACAATAACCATACTGAATACTATACGTATTTTTACACCCTAGGCAGACTCCTAAGGATATTTCATTTCCTCATGTAGACTGCAAATGCTGGATACGTGACAGGGAAGAAAGAGGTAATTGGGAACATATTTTTGGGAGTATAATGAGTTAACAGATTTTAAAAGAATCCCTGCTGACTACTTTGTCTGAAATACTGGGGGAGCAAACTGGTATAACAAATAGAATCAGAAGTGCCTAGACAAAGTAAGGCCCTGCTGAGTTTAATTCTGGTGGCTGCCAAAAAACAATTACTAGAAAATGAAAATCAGAGTCGAAACCAACCATACTAGAAGGAGCAACTTATAGTAAGAGAGATAAACGAACTGGAAGTGGGATCTTTAGAAAAGGGTAGGAGCAAATTACATAGAAAAAACGGGAAGTGTGGGAACAGAAGAATGCTTTAGAGAAGGAATGAGGTTTAAGAGAAGGCAGGAATTGAATGAACTATGTCATGTTTGACTGAGAATGATTGCATAGAATATTATAAGTGATGCATGTTTGCAACTGAAAATATGTCAATATAGCTAGTTTTCATTTATATACATGTATGATTGCCTATGTCTTAAGTAATAACTAAATAAAGATGTTTCTTTAAAAAAAGACCAAACAAACACAGAAATGCACTAAAAGGAAGAATGAACATTTAAAGCAATGACTGTAAACATGGTGACATGGAATGTGGATGAGTTGCTAGAAAAAAAAACACAATTATGGCGTGAGGCACAGTCCTAATACAGGAGTCACATCTAAATGACATAGAATCTGACTGCTTTATTAATTACAGTGAAAGAGAAAGGTACTATACAAGGCTGAAAACAAAGAAAAAGGGGAGTACTTACTCCTATAAAGAATGGACAGTTTTCAATGGAAAATGTGTCAAAGTACTCAGAGGGGAGATGTACTGGAGTAACGGGGTGTTGGAAAGGTATGGAAATCACAATAGTCTCCACATAACTTCTACTAATGACATCTAAAGATATTAAGGCGGTACGAGGAAGAATTCTGGTATTTCAGCAAAGAATACCAGTGGTAGCCACAGAGCTGAACATGGTAACCATTAAAGCAGACGTGACAGGGGTTCAAAGCAATGGTAAGTACAGTGTAAAGGTAGAGTATGACAAAAGTATTACCAGATATTTTGGCTAGTGGATATACTACACACTTTAGGGATGGTAGGGAATATACATATTACTCAGATAGGCATCATACATGGTCAAGGCTAAACATGTGTTACATAAATAAAGATTGTCAAGGAGATGATATAAACAGTTATTACCGAAAACCAATAATACTTTTGGATCATGCGCCAGTAGAAGTATTGTTGTAACTCTGCCCCAAAATGCATAGGGAGTGACATTGGCATTTCCCTACGTACTTCTGTAGAAGTTAAAAATTCAAAGAGGATAGACAAAGCCCAAGGCAAAAATTTAAATATTAACAAAACATAAAAGTGAAATACAGAAGAGTTAGGATAGATGCAAAGGGAAATAAAAAAAATGGTTAAAGGTCAAGACACAAGCTATTTGGAAAAGCTTGAAAAATAAGTATAGGCAGGCAAGTGAGAATGTTAAAGAAATTAGTGTATACAAGAAGATAATCAGCAAATGCTGAAATAACCGGATAAGCTAAATAAAAATAGAATAGCCCTGAGTCTGAAGTAATTTGAAAATAGTCCAAAAAGTACAAAACGTTAGCATTTATGACGAGACATCAAATGGTAAAAATCAACAACTAAATGAAAACAACAGAACACAGGAAAAATTGAAAGTGAGGCTAAGAAAATAAAGAACATATTAGCAGACTATTAAAGCTATACAATAAGGAGGAGGCAGAATAACCAACAATGAGACGAGAGTTAAGTCTAATTAAACCCATCTCAGTTGTAGAAATTAGGGAAGAAATAAAAGACTTAAAATAGGGAAAACAATGGGGCTGCACGGGCTGTCAAAAAAAAGTATGCAAAAGAAAGGAAATGGCAATAACTTGAGTTTGGGAACTTTTGTTTAATCGGGATTTAAATGCAGCAGTTATACCCAACTCTTTCAAGTAAACTGTGATACTGATAGTGCCAAAAAAAGGCAAAGATCCAACCCAATTACCTATATTAGTTCTAAACTGTGGCTATAAGGTCTTCACAACAATCTTGGCAAAAAGGTTAGCTAGAATAATAGCAAGAACAACAGACAGTGACCAATGTAGCTTCATTGATGGAAGGCAGACATTCCATATCATCACGAAAATGCTGCTTATACATTATACTGGACGCTGAACTATCAAAAAAGCCACTGGTGTTGGTATGATTGTATGACATGAAAGCATTTTAAAGGGTAAAATGGGAATCTCGACTCAAAACATTTAAAAAAATTCAGTTTTCCATAAAGAAAGACAGGTTTGATTTCAATACTCTAGTGGGATCTCCTGCCAGGATTAAATATGACTGGGGTATAACTGCAAGGAATGAGCTATCACAAGAAACTATGCAGGGGCACCCAATCTCCCCATTGCTGTTTGCCTTATAGCTTAAGCTTTAACAGAAGAAATACGAAATTCAATTTTAAAGAGATACAAGCTGTCAGGGGGAAACCAAGAAAATAGCCCTTTTTGTGGACAATGTACCATTATGTGGTAGAACATGTTTGACATAAAAAATAAAAATAATAAACTACTGGAATGCAAAATAAATATTTCTAAAACAATGACAATAACGGTCAACTATGAACAGGTGCAAATACTCTTCTGTGAGGGTGTCGCAAAATTAAATACTGTAGGATCTGGTTAATGAAAATTTTACATCTTCCGGCAAGGGAAATGTGGGAAGAAATAAAACGTAAAACAGTCAATAAATTAAGACAGAGGAGGTAAATGTTTATGGAGATGAACAGAAAAATACAAGCGATAAACGTTTTGAAGCCTTTGGTACTATATTTTGAACAAGCTTTTTTTTTTTTACCCTAGGAAAAGAGATCTGGGAGGGTATTAATAAAGAGCTGAAAGAGTTTACCTGGGAAGGGGCAGGGCATTAAAAAACAGCTGAAAGAGTTTATCTGGGAAGGGAAGCTACAATTATCAGTAGAAAAGGGAGGGCTACCTCTCCCAGACCTGAAAGAATACACTTGGGTTACGTAGGGAAGAATCCTTTATTTACTTCAGGATGATACAGACATGGCAAAACGGAAAACAATTATATTAACCAAAGGGCAAAATGAGGCATTAGAGAGTCAACAAAGTTTTGGGGGGAAAGGGAAAGTGAGACACAGTTTGTACAAAGACATATTAGAAAAGCACCAACTCATATTATTTATTTAGTGATTGACATTTGTTGACCGGGAAAGTCCACTTGGTTTAAAAGCCCATTTTCAGTGGAGGCCCAGGGAGAAAAGCTCCATGGTTAAATCAAACAAATATAGCACACAAATATAGCAAACAAAATATGGCAATCAGAAATATAGCAAGTAGAATATTACCAACAAAATTTTATATACTTAATATATAAGCTTTTGTTAAAGGCCCGAGAGTTATAACAAATAATTATAACAAAACAAAAATATAGAAAAGGCAGGTACATAGTTGAAACAGTTGCATATGTAGGGTGTTGGTGCGATTGGATTTGGAGTTATGGGGGCTTAGATGGTATTTCACGAGTACATCTTGGATTTTGTAAAAGGTACGTTTTTACTGCAATTTTAAAGGAATTTATGGAGTCCATTTGTGCAACAGATGAGGGGAGGCTATCACAAAGTTTGGCTATGTTATAGGAGTACAGGGTTTGTCCTGCTCTCTTATTAGGTTTAGCTACCTTTTTGAAGGGTTCTCTCTAAGGAGTGGAGGATTTGAGTACGAGTATTTGTGCTTAAGATTGATGTGAGAGCAGGGCAGCTACTGGGTTGGAAAACTAGTTTATGGGCAGTTGTAAGTTGAGTAAATTGGAGATGCTGGTAAAATTCCAACCAGGACAGGTATGAGATAGCACTGCAGTGGTGTAAGGGATTAGACCAGTTAGAGGTGTATTTTGCTATTTTATAGTAGCATTGTTGTAGCTTACTACTGGGAGATGCAGGGAGGTTGGTGAAATTGGGGCTCTCATACATAATGGATGGAATAAGGAAAGTGTTTGCTAGTTTTATCTTAGTTTGCCCAATTTGAAATGGGTTTTCTTTACTGTACTGAGTATATGCTGTTCAAAGAGCATTTTGCTGTCGATAGTAATTCCTAGAAGTTTTGCGTACTGTACCTGTTCAATTTCTGTTCGGTTGAGCGAAAATCTTAAAACTGGTAGCTGGGAGTTTTGATGAGAATAAGAAGTTATGTACTCGCCATAATGTTTCAGGTTTGTTGTCCATAATCTCGCCTTCATTCTTACTGGTTGGGTTCGGAACCGAGCATTGGTTCCACCTCAGCCTAATACTAAACCGTGAGAGCTTCCACTGGCTCGAGGCTATACCCTATCCCATCATGCTTAGGGAAGATAACTCAGATCTTGTTTGCAAATAACATCTGACTTGTATATACCAAAAATCCCGAAGGCAATAGCTATTAGCCTATGCCTTAAGAGGCTGAAGGGAAGCAGAGAACACACTTTGCAACCAATAACAATTTCCTCTCGATCCTCCAGGAGTGAAGGTTGGGGGAAGGAGCGTGGGACACAAGAATTAAGGTGAGATTATGGACAACAAACATGGAATGTTATGGTAAGTACATAACTTCTTAATGTTATGTTGTCCTATCTTGCCTTCATTCTTGCTGGTTGGGACAGCGTCCCTAGCACCTTCTTTCTTGGGAGGCTCAAGAGAATAAACTCTTCAGAATAGTGGAACCAAAGGAAGCCCTGCTCCAGGGAGACCACTTTACTTTGTAATGAGTGATAAAGGCATGGGGTTTACCCATGTGGATGCAGCACAGACTGAATCCATAGGTAATCTGGCCCGAAAGGCAGTCGAAGTTGACATGGCTCTTGTTGAGTGGCCTCTAATCTTTCCTGGCAGTTGTTTGTGTTGAGCATTATATGCATGGGTAATAGTGTCAGTAAGCCATTTTGACAAGGTAATTTTTGATACTAGAGCATCTTTCCTGTTATCTGAGAAGGAAATGAATAACTTGTCAGACTTTTTAATTTCCTTCTGTGCAAATGGAAGCATAACTGTCTGCGAACATCCAATTGGTGTAAGGAATATTCTGCCTTGTTGCCATAGTTTGGAAAGAAAACAGGCAGGTCAATGGATTTATTTAAATTGTTTTTTAGAACATACTTCGGGAAAAAATGAAGGATTTGTTCTGAGAGAGATTCTGTCTTTGTGAAAAACTAAGTAGGGAGGGTGTATGGACAGAGCTTAAAGTTCTGAAACCCTCCTAGCTGAAGTAATGGCTACCAGAAAGGCTGTTTTCCAGGTTAGAAATTTTATTTGGCAAGAGGAAGCTGGTTCGTATGGTGGGAGAATCAGAGTAGTCAGTACCAAATTAAGGTCCTAAGGAGGTGGTAGCTCTCTTATTGGAGGCCTTAGTAAAAATGCACCTATCAGGAAGGCTTTGCACAATCTGTGAGACATTATTTTTGATCCCATGTCTCCTATGTGGTAGTTAGATATGGCGACTAACTGTACTTGTATGGTAGCTGCTGCTGCGCCTTCATTAAAAATTTCTGCTAAGAACTCCAAAATTGTACTTACAGGGTCATCTAAGTGATTCTTGGAAGTCCAACAAGCATAAAGCTTTCTAGTTGCTGTCTTATGAGCTGAAACTAGAATATGTCTCACTACAGGTTATATGTCTGGAAGCCTGGCTATGACTGGAAAGTGGAGCAGCCAAGCTGTCAGTTTGAAGGTCTGAATAAAGGGAAGGAGCATCCCTGACTGATGAGTCAGAAGATCTGGTACCGGGTCCAGAATCCATGGCTCTTCTCGGAGATGGGGCCATAGGAAAGGAAACCAGATCAGACGAGGCCAGTACGGAGCAATGAGTATTATTCTGCAACTCAATGCTTTGGCTTTCTGTAAAACTTTGGGGATCAAAGGGAATGGCGGAAAGGCATAAAGGAGTCCCGGGGGCCAATCGTGAATGAGTGCACCCTTGTTGACTCCCCCGGCGGGGGAATTAGGGCAAGGTAGCTAATGCATTTGGTGTTCATAGACATGGCAAACAGGCCGCAACAAGGCTGGCCCCACTTGCGAAAAATCTGGTTCACAGTTTCCTGTTTTAGGGACCGCTCGTGAGGCATTATTATTGCTCTGCTCAATTTGTCCGCTATCATGCTGGATTTCCCCGGAATATGCTTTGCAATCAGAAAGTGTTGAGAAGAGACTGCCCACTGCCATACTCTGAGCCTCTTGACACAGAGGGCAGGATTTGGTTCAGCCTTGCTTGTTGATGTACCACACCATTGACATGTCTGTCTGTACTGCAATGACATGCATGACATGTCTGTCTGTCTGTCTGTACTGAACGACCTGAGACATACCTCCCTGGACTACATGAAAAGAGACATAGAGGAGCTCTCAGATTATGTAGCCCAGGCCGGTATGACCCTGACCCTGAGCAGTATCCTACCCTCACCAAGAATGATGCCACAATACAGAGACAAAATGATCAGCTTTAATAATTGGCTTAATTACTGGTGTCATTCTAAGGGGATCCAATGTCTGTCTGCTTGGGATGACATGCTTGACAAGCCACGCTGCTTCAAGAGGATGGCTTGCACCTGTCACCCCTGGGCTTCCGGATATTGGCAAAGGCTCTTGCCACCCCCATAGTGCCTTTTTTAGGCAAGGCTCAAATGATAAACCTACCGCCCTAGAAAACAAAAATGGAAAAAAACTAAGGGTAATACTGCTCAATGCCACAAGTCTAAACCTCAAGATGCACGCCCTCGAAGCCCTCCTCAGTATGGAGAACATCGATGTCTATGCTGTGACTGAAACCTGGTTCAAGGCTCCTGAAAGCACCCCAGCACTATCAGGTTATACCTCATATCATGCATTCCGGCCCCAAAATCCGGACCGAACCACAAAAGGAGGGGGAGTATTCATATTCATAAAGGATACACACACCTCCAGGTTAGTGGCAACGCACGAAGCATCAGAGACCATCCAGGTGCAATTAACCATAGGTAAAACTGCCCTACAGTTTGTAGCATGCTACAGACCACCCTCTCAAACTCAGGAAACCCACACAGCCTTCCTGAAGGCACTGGAGAGTATGAATGTCTCTCCAAACACCATCACATTGGGTGACTTCAACTACCCAAACATAGACTGGGAACATAACTCAAGCCCCAACACCCTAGCCCAAAGGTTCCTGGAGTTCATAAACTCAAATGCTATGGAACAACTAGTCACCATTCCCACAAGAGGAGAAAATATACTAGACCTGATCATCACAAACATGGGGACAAAATGCTCCACACCAGAAGTATATCCCTCATTGGTGAGATCAGACCATAAATTAATCTCACTGGAGATCCACATCCCGCCCCTACCCCAGCAAAAAGACCACAGTGAAGAACTTCTCAAAAGCAAACTTCACACTTCTTAAGACTGGAGTGGTATCCTTCAAGGCCCCCGAGCCAGTGGAAACCACAACCCACGCTGCTGAAAGCCTTACAAATGCCTTCTACGAGCACCTCCAGGAATGTATGGATCAAGCAATCCCTAATAAAATCAAGACCCTTTCCACCAAAGGCAGGCGCCCGGTCTGGTGGACCCCAGCCATAAGCAAACTCTACAACAAGAGGAGAAAGCTACTACATGACAGAGCAAAATCCCTAAAAGGGAAGGCATCTCTGATCAATACTAGCAAAAAAAATATGATCACTCATAAAATCATCCAAGGCCAACTTTGAGAGAAAAATCGCTGAAGACAAAAAAGACAATCATAAGGCCTTCTTTAGCTATGTTAGAAACCTGGGTGGAAACTCCCAGATATGCTCAGAATTAGTCCAAAATGATACAAAAATCACTGAACCCACAGACATTGCCAACATACTGGCACACAGGTTCAGTGCAAATATCTCCCCTCCCCCCCCCCAAAAGGAGAAATATCTATCCCACCAGAGTCTAGCCTCCCAAACATCTCAGATGCCCAGGTGAGAGCTGCTCTCTCTAAAGCAAAAAACACAGCATCAATGGGACCGGACGGTGTCCCCGGCTGTGTGCTACACAAACTCACTGAGGAACTAAACCCACACATAAGGCTGCTGTTTAATCTTAGCCTTACTACAGGATAAGTACCCAAAGAATGGCGTACGGCAACTGTGGTCCCACTCCACAAAGGTGGTGCTTCTACGGACCCTGGAAATTACTGCCCCATAAGCTTGACGAGCCTTGTCTGCAAAGCTATGGAGAGGATCATAATGGAACTCATAAATAAAGACATTGGGGACCTACAGACACTGGATCCTACCCAATTTGGCTTTGTCAAGGGCAGATCCTGCCTCTTGAACTTGGTCGACTTTTGAAACAGTCACTAAGGCCATTGATGAGGGTAAGGCAGTTCACACAGCCTACCTTGACCTAGCAAAAGCGTTTGACACAATACCGCACTCGGGCATCATAGAAAAGCTCACCAGCTTAGATGTAAACCCATATGTCACAGGATGGGTTGCAAACTGGCTCAAGGACAGAACCCACAGGGTTAGAGTTGCTGGTGCCATGTCAGACTCTAAGCCAGTCACGGCGGTGTCCCACAGGGCTCAGTCCTGGGCCCCTCTTGTTCGGCATTTATTTTCTGAAGTGCAGGCAAACATAGGGGATTGTGGCTGACAAAATTTGCAGATGACTGCAAACTGGGCACCATAATTGACACTCCATCAGACACAAACATCCTCCAGAGAGGTCTCATAGAAATGGAAAACTGGTGCCAGAGCCATGGCCTTAAGCTAAATGCCAAAAAATGTATAGTCATACCCTTTGGGAAAAACAAGGTAACCCCTAATTACCACATAGGTGGTAATCCATTAAACACTGGAAGAAGTTATCAGGGACCTGGGGACCCAAGTTGACAGTAACCTCTCTTTTGACACTCACATTGCCAAAGTGGTTAGGAAGACCTTCTACATTGCCCACCTGATCATGACGGGATTCACATCCAGATCAGGAGAGGTCATTGTACCCCTGTACTCTTCACTTATCAGACCAATGATTGAGTACAAAGCCCCATTCGGAATGTACCTTACCAGACACCTGCAGCAGTTGGAAAGACCCCAAAAGTTCCTCACCAAAAGGATAAAGGGGCTCAAACATATGTCATACGCTGCCCGACTGAAGAAACTCCAGCTCTATTCAGTCGCATACAGTCTGCTCAGAGGTGATCTGTGCCTGACATACAAGGCCATGTCCAACCCAGAATTAATGGACATGCTCCACCTCAAAAAATCCAAATCCACCAGAGCCACGAGAGCAAGAGACTTAAACCTCAACATGGATATAAATAGGATGTCTTGGAGGGACAGATTCATCACCCAGAGACTCCCTACACTATGGAACAGAATCCCAGTCCATGTGAGGCAGAGCCCCTCACTGACTCTGTTCAAGAGAAATCTTGACGAGTGGATGGGAGATCGTAGGTTTACCCCGGGAATCATCTCTGTGTCACTGCTGGACAGAGGCACAGCAAACTAATGGGTATAGTATTCTCATCCTAAGGGGTGGTGAAAGCCACACACACTCTGGCTAGGCTTATAAATGCCCTAGGGCAGATAGCCTGGTATGAACCTATGAACCTAATCGTGCCCACTGGAAGAGAGTTCTGGAATACCTGCAATGCCATAAGCAACACACTCATCTCTAGGCATTGAAGTGCAAGTGCTACAAGTGTTCCTGCAAAGTTCCTTGGATGGTCTTTTCCCTGATTATGCCCCCCACCACCCTATTGGGGAAGCGTCCGTGGTCACTGTGGCTACTGGTTGAGGGACAGTGAATGGCCTGCCTAGAGTGATCAGAGTGGAATGAAGCCACCAATGTAGGTCTTAAGAGTCTGTAATGAAGATCTTGTGGGACATGGGTAACTCCTGCATGGACCATTGAGTGAAGAGGAGCCAGTGAAGGACTCTCATATGAAGATGTGCCAGAGGTACTAATGTTATAGCAGCTGCCATAGTACCCAAGACCTTTAGAACCAACCTTGCCTGTACTGTCTTTTTTGAGAGCAAGATGGACACTTGATGCTGCAGTGTCTGTACCCTGTCGTGAGTCAATTTTGCTACCATGTCTACGGTGTTTAAGTCTGCTCCTATAAATGTAATATGCTGTGATGGCAACAAGGCAGATTTTTTCAAAATTTATGGTAATGCCCAGTTCTGAGCAAAGGTGAACGGTGGTGTCCCTTGCCTTGGTTAGTAGATGCTCGGTGATGGTGGTCAGGAGCCAGTTGTCTAAGTATGGAAACACTCAGAATCCTAGACACCTCAAGTGAGCCATGACTACTACCATGGATTTGGTAAACACCCTGTGGGCTGTAGTGAGACCAAAGGGCAGAGCTCGGAATTGGTAATGACTGGCTCCTAAACAGAAGCATAGATATCTCCTGGATTGCCTGTCCATTTTTATATGGTAGTACGCATCCTAAAGATCGATTGAGCACATCCAATTGTCTTTTCCCAGAAATGGAAGTACAGACTGCAGTGTCACCATCCGGAACTTCGATTTTTTTATGGACTTGTTCAGCCTGCTGACATCCAAGATGGGTCTCCAGTCCTCTGTTTTTTTTCTGGAACTAAAAAGAACCTTGAGTAAGTTCCAAATCTGGTTTGGTCTGCTGGGACTGCTTGGATGACTGTCTTTCTTAGTAACTTTTGTATCTCTAGAGTTGCTTGATGTCTTTGACAGGGTGGAATGTCTGGGACTGATCTTGTTTTTGGGGGTGGGGTGGAGAAGGGCATCTTGTATTCCCTGGATATTATTGACTGTACCCATTTGTCTTGAATGATATTTAGCCAGGCTTTTTGGTACAGTGATTGTCTGCCCCCAACTGCCTCCAGAGGTGGACAGACGGGCCTCCTTTCAGGAGCGCTGGAAGGGTCTGCCAGAGAACTTATCTCTGTCGCCCTGGTTTTGAGGACCCTCTCTGCCATGAAGTCAGTGTCTTCTATTATTTCTCCCTCTGCCTCTAGGGGAAGGTTCACCATGTGCATTTGGCGAAGCTCTTTGAGATTTGCGGCACCACATTTTCCTGCCCTTTTAGCCTTTGGGATAAGGCCTGGTAGGGAGGAGAAAATGTACTCTCACAGCAGACAGAGTTTTGCCTTCTTGTTCGCACCTACTCAGAGTCTCTTTAACCTTAGGCCCAAACAAGGATGAGCCATCAAAAGGGACATTACTGAAGGAAGACTTGAAGGACTCGGCAAACTTGCAAAGGTGCATCCAGGAATGCCTCTTCAGAGCAATTCCTCTACGAGCTGCCGTACTTGCACCATCAGCTGTATAAAATATGAGCTGCACAGAGGAGTTGACTACTGAATTTAAGGTAACAAGCTGGGTGGTCACCTTGTCTGGAACCCCCCAGCTGTGGACCTTCGGAGGGTATCTTCTAGCTCCTTTAGGAGATCCCTCTGAAGTCTGGCAAAATGGGTCAAATACTAAAGCAATCTGAGTGTAAAAGCCACTGATGAAAAAGTCCGCTTCCAATACCTGTCCATAGTTCGAGACTCCTTATTTGGTGGATGGACAGATGAAGTCTCAGTTAGCTCCTTTTTGGTGGCCGCCGCCGCCAACACCATAGCATCTACTGGGACACCTTTGGTTAAAAAGTTTTTGTCTGACGGAGCCATTATAAATTTGTTGGGCCTCCTCGGAACAAGTTCCACAGATTCTGGAGAGCCTCATGCCTTTCGACTAATAACGTTAGAAGAGCTGGTCGAAAGGCGGAGACACCCAAAAGGTGGAGGGTTGAGAACGAAATGCCTCCAAGTATATGGACTGATCTTCAGATGGGGTGAGGGTCTTTCAGCCACCTCTCTGCTTCAGGATCTCTAGGATGTCTGAGAAGGAGACATCCTCAGAGGGTGACCAAGGGGACCCTTCTGAATCATCCAAGTCCGTATCTGAAGTGACCGACTCCTCAGGGGAGTCTAGATGTTTTCTCTTACATGCTCTCTTCCAAGGGACCTCCCCAAAGGGATCCTCTGGGGAGGTTTCGGAAGAGAGGGACTCACCCAATGGGGCATCCTGGGGCACTGGATCTCTACACTTGGGGGGGAGGGATGGTAGAGAGGCAGACACTGGCACTTTTTGGGAAGAGTGCTAGGATCTGGGAGTGGAGCCGTCGAGGGTGACGGCACACAATCACCTTGATGACACCATGACCCATGTCAGAGGAATCCTCCAGCTTTCCTTTTCCAGGATTTTTGATAGTGGGGAGAGAATGGAGATCGGCCAGTAGTTTGAAAGATCTTGAGCATTGGCTCTTTTGTGGAGCGGGGTTAGGATAGATTTTTTCCATAGTTGGGGCACATATGACTCAGTAGCAGAATGATTGATAAGAATGCTAATAAGATAAGCTGTAGCTCTGGCTGCTAGCTGTAGGTATTCGGATGGTAAGTTATCAGCTGAAAGTGAGCAGGGTTTTAATTTGGTTAGTAATTTTTGAACTAGGGATGTAAGCACGGGTTGAAATGAGAAGGGTGGCTTGGGAGGTGTAGTATTTGTGGGAATGAATGGGTCTATTGAGGTAGTGTTACAGACTGGGTTGGTTTTTGAGGATGAGTCCTTGATTAGTTTCTGGATGGTGTCAATAAAATGTACATTAATTATCTGCAATCTGGAGAGGGTTTTTGTTGAGAGCAGGTGATTGGTTTTGAATGTTATCAAGATTAAGAAGGGAGGATACGGAGTTCCAGATTTTTTTGGGGTCAGTATTTTGAGAGGAGAGTTTAGAGGAGAAATAGATTTTTTTTAAACAGTTATGATAAGTTGTTTGTAGGATTTCTAATTTTTGTTGCAATTTTGTTCATTTTCTAAAGTCCTACATTTTTTTTCCAAATGTTCCAGGCTTTGTCTCTAGATAGGAGGGTTAGTTTGGTATACTTTGTCAACCAGGGGGCATGGTTTGCTTTCAGTATTTAGTATGAACAGCTGCTAGGCTATTTAGTGTGGTAAGGAAGATGTTATACAATACTGAACAGCATCATCCAGGGGCAGAGATTTTAATAAGGACCAGTTTTGTACCTGAAGGGTGGTTATAAATGTATCTTAGTTAAAGTGGGTGAGGTTCCTGATGGACTTGTATGTGAGAGGTTTGGGGATGTGTAGATGGGTTCTGTGGGTGTATGCAGGTAGGTGGTCACTTAGGATGTTTGGGAGGGTACCAGTATTGGTGTAGTAGTGGGGGTGGGATACAAGGATCCTTTCCAATATAGCTTCAGCCCAGGCATTTAATGCATGTGTTGGCTCCATGATAAATTGAATGAAGCTATGATGATTAATGTTATTGTAAGGAGATTTGAAGGTTAGGTTTTGCCAGTTGATGTTTGTGTCACCTAGAATGATAGTTTCTTGGGGGATAGTATGGTTAATCCACCCTAGGAAGTCTTCTAAGTGAGGGATGTTATGGCCAGGGGAAATAAAGAGTTGTTTGTTATGGTTTATATGGAGGGATGTCATTAAGATTTCCAGACAGCTGAAAATGGGGACTGAATTTGGATGTGTATTTATTGTTAAGGAGTCTCTACAGATTAGGGCTACACCCCCTGCTTTTTATGGGCCCTATCATTGCAAAGGATGTTGTAGCCTGGTAGAAGGATTTTGGAGTCTGATATATGTGCTTTAAGCCAGGTTTCAGTTATTGCTACTAAGTATGTGGAGTGGTGACAGAGCCAGGGCTGGAATTCAGTAATTTTGTTGCAGAGGCTTTGTGTACTGTTAGTTATAAAGTACAGACCATGGGTTTTTGGGGGGTGTGTAGTTTTAGTTAGGCTCACTGGTCCAGGACTGGGGTGAACATCTCCACATTGGGTTAAGACTAGGAAGAGATGTAGTAATGTGTGTGTTCGGTGAGTTTTTAGTGATGGTAACTGTGGGTAATGTGTTAGTTTCAGCTTAGTGGTAGCAAGAGTGAGGAGAGGTTTGGTTGAGCATAATGTATTGTTTACTAGTAGGGATGGTGAGATGTCTGAGTGACTACTTGGGTTAGATTGCCAGTGGGTGGTTAGTGTTGTGGGTTTTGGGGAAGGAATATTTATTCTAGAGTGAGTGGAGGTGGAGACAGATAATAGTAGAAGTGAAGAAGAAAGGACAAGCAAGATTGCTAGAAGGTGTAATACATGGTTGAGTTAGGAGGATGTGAGGTTGTATGAAATGCTGAAAGTAGTTGGTGGATGGAGTTGAGTACATTGGAGATGGGAAAAGTACAAATGTATGGAGGTTTACTGGACAGGAAGGTAGAGGGTGGGGCTGCAGGAAGTATAAATCTAGTAGCAGTGGGGGTGTGGGAATGGGGGAAGGGAAGCAGAGTTAGCTCGAAGCAGAGAGCAAACTGTGCGGGTTGCGCCCGGCTTCCAAGTATAACAAGAAAAAAAAAAACAATCTCCACGAGTCAGCAGGGCTAAGGTAGGAGGAAACACAAGTTCCAGGCAATTTGAAATAGCTTAATAAAATGTCAAGGATCCACTTTTAAAAGGGATATGTTAGCACACAATACAGAAACTAAGTTTAGGAGTGTGTGTAGCCACTCATGAGGTGTAGAGTGGGGTAAGACCCTTGTAAGGTAGTAAAAACCACAAGATTAGTAGGAAAAAAGAAAGTGGGGTGGTGGCCTTTCAGAGGTTCTATAGCAGTGTGCTCCTGGAAAAAATTACAACACTATTATTAATAAAACTATAGTACAAGCTATGTCATACAATTACTAGATCTCGAGTGGACAGGGCTGTTTAGAATCCAGTTGATTGCTTTGGACCATACACTCTTGGTGACGGTGTTTGGGCAAATTCTTTTGGATAAAAAGCTAACATGGGATGGAAAACAACAGATATTACGCAAGGGAAATGGAGTGAGGGGAAAGCAACAGCATGTATAACTATTGGACATTTAAAAAAAACACCAACAGCGCTAAAACTGAACAGCTATTACAAATTTAGCAAGTACTAGTAGTATACAACTGTAAGAAATATAGGCCAACTGATAATATTACAGACAACATTCAAAGGATCAGAATCAAAGCCTTACAGCTGTTGAACACTGAATAGCAAAGTAAGACTGCAATAATGGCAATACTGATTAAAAGGAAAATAAACAGCATATTTGAGCAAAGTTGAACAGTATAAGTCAGTGTATCTGTTGTAGTAGTGGTAATTCAGTGCTTTCTTTGTTTAGCGGTCGTAGTGGAGATATGCAACAAAGTAAGTCTAGAAATATTGTGTTATATGGCCTGTGGCAAACAGGCATTTAAAGATTCACTTATACTATGCTATGAGGGACACACACTAACCAATACAGTCAAACAGCATGTTTCCAAAGCTGTCGGCTAAAATGAAACACTACAGTTAATTAATGGCCACCAATGTTTGCTGTGTTAGGGGGACGTACCCTTTATCAAGATAAGTAGGCAGCAGCAAACAAAAAAGAACATTATAAGAAGCATGCTAGGAAGAGCGCTACCAATAAGGTTACTGAGCTGCAGAAGTGATTGAAATTACTTATACTATTGCAGTCTAGCAGTAGCGTAGTGCTGATAATATCAGAGTCAGAAATGTATCATATTACTGCCGCCTAGCATTAGAGTTTTCCAGCTGGCTGAAACTGCAAGAAACACTGTGTAGCTTGTTAAATGATGTTTCGAGCTATGTATCAAGTTAACAGTACTGGAGAAGACTATAACTGTTAATGTATCAGAACTCCCAAGTTCTGATTATCAGAGCTTAAGATGATTAACACTGAAGCACTGAGTTGCACGCTAGGAAGCGTGCTGGAGATACTATGTTTGACCACCATAAAGTCATCTACATTAGTCCCGACTTACAAAATGTGAGGTTCCACAATATTAACAACACATTTTTAACACATAGACTAAGGTTATGCAGTGAATACACATATGTGCAATGTGGGAGCACGCTGCTGGGAAGAACGCTCCAATTAGGTGAAGATTTACAATTCTGAATATGGCTTCAATACAGGGGCCAGGTATTTATCACCTCGGAGGTAAGCAGGAAGCGAGCTAGGGAAAGGGGGTGAGGAAACTGATATCAAGATGTGCCAAGGGTAGGAAAAGGAGAAGCAGAGAATGGCAAAAGGAGTGGGAGACTGATTGCAAAGGCTAGAAAGATGAATAAGAAAATGCTCACAGTACATGCGCCCGCTTCCAAGTGTGGCAAGAAAAATACTTAAAGGACAAATTAAGGAATGGAAAAGACAAATTTAGCCAAGAGGATGGAAGCTAAGGAATAAGGATCGAGACAAATGGAAAACGTGTCAAATTTATGAAGGAAAAGAAACAGGAAGCCTAGACAGTGGGTACAGATAAGGAAGGATGAAGACTGAAAAGTGTAGAAGGAAGTCGGTCAAGAATCTAACTCAATCAAAACAGACTAAATTTTATATGGGGAACTGCAATGGAAAGTAAAGGGTGAAATAACAGGGGAGACAAGCACCCATAAATGGTGCAATATCTCACAGAAGCCAGAAGAAGACAATTAAAGAGAGAGAGGGGAAAGTTAATAAAAACGGCATATGCAGGACTGAGGGAAATGAAAGAAATGAAGACACTATGGTATGGACATGAGTAATTTCACATACTACAGAAGGAATATGCAGAGGGTCAATGAAAAGAAATATGCATATCCCCCAAAGTTGCAACAAATTCAAAGAAGTTTACAATATTTGTGAGGAAGTGTCTACAAAGTATTTCTATACTCCAGTTAAGTTCCAAAGGATATTCCCACAAGTGGATGACACATGTTATGGATTTGAAAAGCAAGTGACAGGGTTGTTGTGACATGTACATTTATTTAATTAATTTATTTTTTCAAACATTTGTTTACCAAGAAAGTCCGACTTGGAACAAGGCTAATTTTCAGTGGAGGCCAAGAGAGAAACGCTTCAGATGCATGTCTTTGTAATTATATTATTATATATAATATATATTTTGAAAGTGTGCAAAATTAAATGACTAAGAAAGACAAAGAAAACAGTTGGGATATTAATGGGTAGGGGTTAATCAAAGAGACAATGTCATTGAGCTTGCTAGGAAATCGTAAATCAAAATGCATTAAGGCTTTAAACTCAATTGGTAATGACAGTGGCCAAGAAAGTGTTCACTAGAAAATGGAAGACAAAAGAGAAACCAAAAATAGACTGAAAGCTATTGTGGAGGAAATAAAGCAGTTACCTGTAGACATTAGACTAGACCAAGATCAAAAATAAGTATTTGATAAACAGGTGGTCCAAATGGACCATATACCTGCAAGAGAAGAAAAATAGAGTAGGATAAGGAGGAGAGGAAAACACAGGAAATCAAGAGAGAGGCTGAAGGAATGCAACAGAAATATAAAGTAAGGGTTATGTTTACTGATCTTTATGTAAATAGTCAAGTTAGTAAATATGTCAACACATTATTATATCAAGAAAAGACAGAGAAGTGGGATGGGGAAAAGGGAAAGAAACAAAGACAGCTTAATGAAAGGGGTGAAAAAAGGCACTTTCAAAGTGTAAAGAAAGAAATGTGTAAACAGTGTGAGAAGAATGGCATTCTAAATATAACAGACAAACAATCAGATGTAGACCCTGGTGGACTGTAAGAAAAGCAAAGAGGAGAGAGAAAAAAATGGAGTGTAAAGAAAAAAATATATTATGCCTGGTCAGTGATAGAAATGGAAAAAAGATGCACCATGCATGAGGAATGCACATTCTTGCATTAAGTTGAAAAAAGTTTTAGACAGTATTCTTGGAGAGAAAACAAAGAAAAAAATATGTTGGTTCCACCAGCAAGTCAAGTGGCTACCATACCCAGATATCCCTTATAGTGGATCACAATGGCATAATGAGAATGCACCATCATTTCCTCATAAAACTAAGAAATTATTCAGTGAAGGACACTGTCTCCTCTTTGAGCCTGACAACAAAGTCATTCAATACTCAGCTTGGATGACCCAACCCTTAAGCCAAATAAAAGGTACTGATCTTTAGGTTCATAGGTTTATACTAGGCTACCAACCGCCAGAATTTTTACAAGCCTAGGCATGCAACCCAACCCAGTTTTGTCTCAGTTCCTTCAATGCCTATATGGTAGGGCAAGTTACTAAAGAGGTAGCTAAGGGTTATGGTGGGGTATATGTTAGTGGAGATGTAATTACTTACTTTTGACCTATGGTGGGGTATGTTTGTGGAGATGAATTTACTTACTTTTGACCTCTGTGCATACAGACCGGGGTGAATTTGCAATTTCCCATTCAATGATAAAGGTTTCTTTCGAATAGGATCACAGATGAATCCTTCTTTATGTAGATGAGGTGCTTATTAAATGAGGCAATCTTTTGAGACACATACTGGTCCTATTTATATTGTAGATAAAGTTTAGGTCCTTGCATATAGTGTTTCTGGTGCTATTTGTCTTGCAGATGTACAAGAAATCCATTACAGCTTGATCTGAGGATGCCTTACATGTTTGGCATAGATCGCCTCTCAGTAACCTGTAGGAGACGGAGTACAAGGGATAGGAATTTAAGGCTATGTGTAGGACATGGTATTCATACCCTGGATTCTCCTGGTGAGGAACCTTTGAAGGTATTATAACTGCTGGAAAGTGCCTAGTTAGGTACAAGCCAAAGGGGGCACTGTATTCAATGATGGGTCTGTTAAGGGCTGAAAGAGAGGGGTACTAGGATCTGGATGCCATACCCTTGCTTGAGCTGGGTGACATAGAATGACTCTTTTAATATCTTGGCTACATGCGGTTGAATGCCAGATTACTGTCTACATATGTTCCCAGAGCCATAACTATCAGGTCAAGGGTATTTTTTTTTTTAAACAAGAAACATCTTTATTAAATTAACCCTTATGACATACGCAATAATACATTTACATAAATAAAAATGAACCAATACTTCCAGTTTGTCTTGGTCAGACATATTTCACAAATGTGACTGATGCTATGTAAGCCCAAATTTATTCATTAATTTTCGGGTTGCTTGTTTTCCTCCTGTTGATCTCAGTCTCCCACCTCCAGTCTCAGTAATGTCAGATGCAAGCATTTTACATCACAAACCATACTGACATAACCTTAGTTGCAAACATTATACATCACTTATAATCTACCCAATCATTATCAGTCAAACATTATATAGCTCATTCAAATCCTGCCTTCTTTTAAACTTCATTCATCCACTGTATGCATCATTCCCACAATTTCCATTTTTCCTACGCAATATGCTCCTACCCTTTTCTAAACATCCCAATTCCAGTTGCTTTATCTCTGTTTCTTGTACATTTGGTTTAGACTTTGATTTCCATTTTCTAGTAATTGTTTTTTTTGACACACAGACCTGATTAAAATAAATGAAATACTGATGCAGTTTATCAACTCAAACAACAAAAGGCTGGAAAAATGGAAGAAGCTTTAGACAGATAATCAGATGAGGTGATAAAATTGCAAAATACAGAGGTCAAATGAAGAAAAGTCTGGCAGAATACGAGACTGCTCAAGAAGAGATGTTTCAAAAAATGAAAGAATTAAAGGACAGATCATATAGGTAAAACTTGAGAGTTTCTGCTGTACAAGAGAAACTGGAAGGAACAGACTGTAGTAATTTTATGAAAGCACAGATAAGCATCTGGATTGGCATTCTACAACAGGAGTTAACTGAAAGGGCACATCTTGTGTATGCTCCAACCTGGCCATGAGAAAGTAGCCAAGATCTGTATTTGTGATGATGCAATCTTATCAATAGAAAGAGTTGATTCTGACAAAACTGTCAGTACTAAAAATAGGAGACAGTAGAGTGTTTGCGGCTACTCGCTGTACACCAGGCAGAAGAGAAAAACATACTCCAGCAATGTCAAGAAGTAGGTGCAAGATTCAAGTTGTTCATAGGTAGGTACTAGGCTACTGGCCCTAGGCCCTGTATAAGCCTAGCCAAAAAGGTACCCTGGTTTTCGCCACCCAAGAAAATTATTTTCCTGTGGCAGAGCCACAGATGTGATCCCTGGGGTGAATTTCCTATTTCCCATCTAATCATCAAGATTTTTCTTGAAAAGTGTTAATGAGGAGCTTTGTTTGATATAGATAGATAGCTTGTTCCAGAGTATGGGAAGTCTCTGGGACAGGAATCTATCCCTCCAGCATGTTCCGTTTATTGTGGGGACGAGGTTTATGTCCCTAGAGCATGTAGCTCAGAGGGATTGGGATTTCTTAAACTGGAGCATGGCCAACAGCTCTGGGTTTGACATAGCTTTGTATGTTAGGCAGAGATTGCCTCTGAGTAGGCGATTTGCTACCGAGTAAAGCTGGAGTTTTTTGAGACGATCTGCGTAAGGCATCTGTTTGAGGCCGGTAATCCTCTTTGTGAGGTAATTATGTGGCCTTTCCAGTAGTTGTCGAAGTCTTGTGAGGTACATACCAAAAAGTGCGTTGTACTCTATAATGGGTCTAATGAGTGATGAGTAGAGGGGAACAATGACCTCTTTTTTCCTGGATGAGAAACCTTTTGTGACGAGGTGTGCCATGTAGAAGGATTTCCTGACTACTATGGCAATGTGATTATCAAAGGAGAGACTGCTGTCTACCTCTGTCCCAAGGTTTCTTATCACACTTTCGATGTTAAGTAGACTACCACCTATGAAGTAGCTCATGGGTACATTGTTTTTACCAAAGGGAGCGACAATGCACTTTTTCGCATTGAGCTTGAGGCCATGGCTTTGACACCAGGCATCTGTCTCCGTGAGGCCCTTTTGTAGAATGTCCACATCATTAGGAGTTTCGATTACAGATCCTAGTTTGCAGTCATCTGCGAACTTAGTTAGCCAAAGACCTTCTGTGTTAGCCTGTACTTCAGAAAAGTAGATACCAAACAGGACAGGACCCAGGACTGAACCCTGTGGTACTCCACTTGTCAGTGGTCTGAAGTCGGATTTGGAGTCTGCTACTTTCACAGTGTGAGTTCTGTCAGTGAGCCAGTTGGCAACCCATCTTGTGACACAGGAATTTATATCTAGTTTAGTGAGTTTATCTATAATTCCAGAGTGGGGGATGGTGTCAAAAGCCTTGGGGAGATCTGGATAGGCTGTGTGAAGAACCACCTTACCCTCGTCTATGGCTTTGGTGACTGCTTCAATGAAGTCGATCAGATTTAGAAGACATGATCTGCCATTTACAAACCCCAAATGGGTGGGGTTTAGAGTTTAGAGATAACCAATGTCTTTGTTTATAAGTTCCATGGCCTTGCAGACCAGGCTCATTAGTCTAATGGGGCGGTAGTTCCCAGGGTCCGTGGTGGCTCCCCCCTTTGTGGAGTGGGATAACTGTCACTGTGTGCCATTTAGTGGGCACAAAGCCTGAGATGAGGCTATGATTGAACATGGTGCTTAGGTGGGGTGCTAGTTCATTCTATAGTTCATGTAGAACACAGCCTGGGATGTTGTGAGGGCCCATGGATGCTGTGTTCTTGGATTTGGAGAGTGTGGTTACCTGTGCAGCTGAGATTACAGGAACTTTGCATTCTTCCGGTACAGAGATGGGCCCTTTAGGAGGTGGGGGGGGGGGGGTAAAGTTAGCACTGAACCTAATCTGCCAGGATGCTGGCAATATCATTTGGTTCTGTATATTTAACTCACAGCAGATCTGAGTGTTGCCATTGAGATTCTTGACATAACTATAGAATGCTTCGTGGTTGTCTTTAGAATCAGTGGTGATTTTGTTTTCATAACTAGCTTTGGAGAATTTTATGAGGGATCTCAGCTTCTTACTGAGGCTGACCAGGGGAGTTCTTCCAGTCATGGGATTTTACTCTTTTTTGCAACAGTTTCTTTCTTTTATTGTAGAGTTTGTTTATGGCAGGGGATCACCAGATTGGCTTCCTTTTTTGGAGGACATCATCTTGGTTCTGTTATGGACAGCACGATCCATGCACTCGTGTAAGTGCTTATAAAGTGCATTTGTGTAGGATTCAGCAGTTGTACCTCTATTGTCCGTCTGCATGGGTGTCATAAAGTTTGCCACTTCTGTCTTAAGAAGTGTGAAGTTGGCTTTGGAGAAATTTTTTTACAGTGGCTTCCCTAATTGGGGGTGGGGGCGGGATGTGGATACCTAGGCTGATTAGCTTGTGGTCAGATCTGACGGAGGAATTGATGTCTGGTGTAGAACACTGGTCACCCATGTTGGTAATTACCAGGTCTACGATACTGCTGCCCCTGGTGGGGGTGTGGATGTGGATAAGTTGATCCATGAGTAGTTTTCCCAGTTAATGGTGGGGTAGTTGAAATTGCCCATTATTAGGGTGTTGGATTGTACTCTTTAGAGGGTGAGAGGGAGGTAAAGCTAGCACTGAACCGATCTTCTAGGATGTTGGCAACATCAGTTGTATCCAGCTATCTTCAGAGTATTTTTTTCCTGGAGGATCAAACTCATTTTTTGATGCAGAACAGCCTAAGAAGGAAATACAAAAGTTTTCCAACAAAAAATGAGCTAACAAACAAAAGGGGACTCTGCTTCTTATCTTTCTGATATTAAAGATCACAGAGACTGTTAGAGAAACCTTTTCCAGTTTTCCAAAGGAAAATGCTTGAGAAAAAGACAAAAGCACAGGAGTTGACTAGAGGAACAGGGAGTATGTTGGAAATGAACCAGAGACTGGAAGTGGGAGAGAGAGAGATCAGCAGGAAGAAAATGAGCAACTCAAAAATCAATGAATAAATGTGGGATTACAAAGCATCAATCACATTTGTGAAATATGGCTGAAGAAATAAAAGCAAATACTGGACTTTTTGACTTTGTTAAACTTGTATGGGACTCCAAAGCATGTGCCCTACTTCATGTCATTAATGTTTGGATGAACATTAAAGGGAATGGAAAATGAGGGAAAGAGGTTACTTAGTAAAACAAGTTTTGTTCTTAACAGTATTTTTATGAAAAATTTCATGGCATAAAGAATGTTTGATATAGTAAAGCATTTTCAGTTATTTTTCCCCTTTTTTCTTCCTCTCTTTCTTTTTTTAGTTTAAGAAATGCTGGCATTGCAATGTAAAATAGAAGAAAGCCTGGACAAAAGCATGTTTAAGAAAACAGGTTGCAATCTTGGGTCATTGAAGTGGGTGATGGGGTATAAAAAATATGCAGATCATGATATAAGTAGAGTTTACATGCTTTTTCTTACTTTTGCATAGGAGAAGGACTGGATTAAGGCCCTTGCTTGATCTAACCAGTTTTAAGTGGAAGCAAGAAAATAATAGACAGAAGACTGAATGTAATGAAATGTTTTCCTTCACCAAATAAATGTTCATAGTGTAACACAAGAAGCTCATAGCTGATTGCAACTATGTATCTGACTCTTATGTTTCTATGGAGAGGGGCAATACTTTTTTACAACTAAAAATTAATGTTTTATGGAAGCATTCAAGTTGTTTTCCTCATTTGGGGGAGAAACAAGGATAAGACAATAACAGACAGCACTTAGTGTAAGTAAAAGCACAGGGCGTACCATATATATTTTACTATTCATAACCTTAAGTTTAGGTCAATTAATTCCTATGAGTGAAGATGTTAATCTGGGACAATTGTTCCTATTAGGAGGGTTAAACTTCATTATTTGCAGATGTACATAGTTTTAACTGTTTGTGTTGAGTTAATAAGTTATAAGGGTATTTTGGGAGTGTGTTTGTTTTTTTTATTTGATGATTTTCATTAAAATAAAAAGCCCTGTAAGATGTGACATAGGTTCAAATGAACATGACAAGAAGCAACTGTATAAAAGAACAATCTGCCAAACATTACTGCATGCATGTAATGCAAAACCTGAAAACAGACATTCAAAGAAAATAGCTGTGCTACAGGAGATAAATGGAAAAAAATGAGCATTTGAATTTGATAAATGATTTCAGGATTGTCTATCAACAGAATATATAGGAACAAAGGAAAAGAGGAGTACTTGTATTAATTGCTAGAGGAGCTCCAATAGTGATAGAATAGGGAAAAAAAAGATAATAATGGCATATTTGTGGTAGTAAGGGGCTAGTGACAAGGGAAAAGAACTATGCTCACTTGTATTTATTCCACCTAAAACTGCTACAGTGGAGCTTAAGAAAATTCTGAGAAAAGTAATCAGTTTTCAACAGGGACTATTACTTACAGATGGGGACAGGAATTTGATTTGCAACAGTGAGGATATATTGGGGGGGGGGTCAAGAAGGAAAATATAACAAAAAGGGGTAGGGTTTTGTAGAAATTTATGAAAATATCTGGTACGGAAGATGTGAATTCAGCATTAGGAACTCTGAGAAAATGTACATATTTTACCCCAAGTAGAACACCTGGGCTAGCCAAGACAGAAATTATATTTCACAGGAACATGTGCATTTAACTGAAAGTTTTGATACACAGCCAATAACTATTTCAGATCACATGGCAATAACCATGGTAAAATGCAGAACAGTGAAGTAAAAAATGAGACACTGGCACTTCCCCACCTATCTGTTAAAAGAGAGGAATTTAAGGAATAATTAGTGAAAATTACTTGGGAGTTATTAGGAAAGATAGAAATTTCTTCATAACATATAGCTAGGGAGTGGGATAAAAAGAAACTGAGGTTTAAAAATAGGGTAGAAATAAGAGAGACAGATATGATTAAGAAGCAACAATAATTATTTAGAGGGACTGACAAAGGTATTGCAAACTAAGGAGAATCTCAAAGAACAGCAACAGGCATAACTGCAGAGTGCTAAAGAGAAAATAAGGGAATACCTGGATAGTATGCGTGAATTTAGAAAGTTGGCTATTAGGCAACTTTTTTTGTGACTGCTGAGCACAATTTATTTAGCCCAAAGACTCGGGCAACAGAAAATAGAAAGGGTCGTTGCCAAGCTTAGGGAGCCTACAAGAAGGAAAATAACTACAGGCCCCACAAAGGTATTAGAAATATTTCAGAAATTTTATGAAAATATGTATAATGGAGAGAAATGTAGAAATCAAGAAAAAGTGCAAATAGAAATATTTATGCAAGAATAAAATATTACAAGGTTAGAATCAGATGAGGCTCAATTATTAACAGGATAGGAGAAGATGAGATAAAATGGTGAAGTATAACCAAAATAGATAGTTTTCCTGTGGAAGTATGAAACTAGAAGAAAAGAAAGTGATCAAGATTTGGAAGGTTTTAACAGTATTTTAAAAGGAGGGGGAAGCACCAACACCCTGGAAGAAAGTTGTGGTGGCTGTCATACCTAAACATGGTAAAGACCCATCAGATCTGGAGACAGCAGTGAATCACGTCATAAGGGTGGGCAGGGTGCTGCTGATGTCATCCCCTTGCCTAAAAGAGCTCTGATGCTCCTTGCATGCCCACCCATCTGGGTGTTACTGGCAAGTGCAGGGAGAGAGAAATCTGGAGAAGACACTCCCCAGAAGCAGCATGATACTACACCAGCTCCTCAGGGTCCTCAGTCTCTTTACTGGCCTCAGCCATGCATTAGATATAGCCTGGGGGAGGGCTAAGGTGGGTCCAGTAGAACCAATGGTCAAGTCTGTGGGAAACCAAAAACAGGCACTAAAGAAAAAACAAACTGTCTACCATATTAAAAAGTTTTTGCGCTAATAAATAGCACACCAGTTAGTAGTAAAGATTCACACAATGGAAATGACTATCATTTACAACATTTAGAGAGGATGACCTTTCCACAAACCTTAGTGGAGTTAAGATTTGCTTTTTATGCAAAATTCAGACCTGCCTACAAACAGTAATTGCAATCTTGGCAGTACAGATATATATCGCATAGACTAGAAGTCCTAAGTTTTTGCAGGTTGTGAAGTCCCGAGAAGGGCTTTAGTAAGACCATACTTCCAAAAAGTATGTTTTGATGAAAGACAGGTTTCAATTTCAAATGCTAGTCAAATGCTTCAAGATAAATGTGGGTGCTATCTTCTGGAAGGCTGCGTAAGAATACGTAACCACAAGCAAGTACTTTGGATAATTACAAATTCTCATTCTGCTTCCCTACACAAGTCCTTTTTGAAGTGGTATAACAGAATACATTCCAAATTAAGTTTAGTTGTAGGATTAGAGAAACTCACCATGGTGTTGTTAATAAATAAGCAGATAGGATGTGAAGAAAGAAACTGCAGGATAAAAAGGAGTCACATCACATGTTGAAGGATTACGTGATGCTTTAAGAACATGAATCTTTTTGATCTCAGACTAGAACAGCATAAGCAACCAAAGCATCTTTTCCATGAAATTCTTTGATTTAGCAACTTCTGTTTCAAAGTGGTAGTGTTTAATTTTTCTACTGGAGTTGGTATTTGTTTTTTTGCCTCTTTCAAAAAATGTCCCTTCTGTCTAAAGTCTCAGCTCAGATTGTCTTGTTAACTAATGGCAGTGAAGTGCTCTCTCACTTTGCTTAACTTATGAAAAACGCATGTCCTGCATGTAAATCAGTATAAAGATAAAGAAGTCTAAGATAGTGAAGCAGCTATTACTGAATTCAGAAGACCAGTTAATCTGTAAAAGTTTCAGCCATAATTAAATCTTTCTGTAGAGAAACGTGGCACCCAAAGAGAATCAGAGGCACATTAGGCATTTTAAAATCCACCAATAAAGGTGCAGCGCAATGATCAATAATGGAGTTAAATATTTCCTAAGAGTGATTATGCCCATCAATCATGGCAGAACGCTGGTTTGAAGCCAACGTATGACTTACCAACAGTGAGAGACCCCAATCTGCTAGGAAAGTGTAACAAGGTTATTGGCACCTCCTAGCCATTAAGATTTAAGTAAACTGAAAGAATAAATAAGCTGTACATCCAAGCATCTAAGTCTAACCACAGGTTTTCAAAGAGTTGAAAGAAAAAAAGGGCAAGGAATCATAGCTTTCAACTTTCCAGATTTATACAGAATGTTCAGATTTTTGCCTCACATGTATGTTCCTCATAAAATTTTGGTTTTCTGACAAATCGTTTGAAGATTGAAGTCAGAAAATAATGGCAGACATTTGTGTTTCAGACTTCAAAACCTTCAAAAATTCTATGCTAATGCAAACAATGCTACTCTATCAACTTTCCAAGTTTATATAAGCAATGTTTAAAAATTGTTCCTATTTTTAGGCCTTTGCCCCCCCCATTTATTTACGGTTTTGTCCTGCATTCTTGCTCTAAAAGGTTGAGAGGTATGCAAGGATCACATGCAGAAATAATGAAATTACACTCAAAAGTAAAAATATTACAATGTATTTCAGACCTGAATACTCGGTCTGGTGATACATTTTGGCATTTAAAAATACCACCATCAATCTGTAATCAGGCTGGTCTCATACCAAACAGCTATACTGAGCGTTTAATTGAGGGGTAAATAAGAATTCCTGTTTGTAGCCTTTTTTTCTGATAAGGTTAATATGGCTCATGAATAAAGAGCAACTTTTGTGACTGGCACTCATAAGTGTGATGATAAAACAATGCAACAGTAGGAACAGAAGCACCTTTTAATGTCATATATATATATATATATATTTTTTTTTTTTTACACACACACACACACAAAATATAAACTTCAAGATCACTATATCTCAGAAAAACAGAGAAAAACATGATACACTGCAATCTTGGTCTTTAAAAACAAAATCCATGCATCATACCCTAAGTATTGCACATCTGAGTGCTGATCACAAAACCTCAACACAACAATGAATAGAACATGCTGGAGGGATAGATTCCCTTCGCAGAGACTGCCCTTACTATGGAACAGGGTCTCGATCTACATAAGACAGAGCCCCCTCACTATCACTCTTCAAGAGGAACCTTGATGAGTGGATGGGTAACAGAAAGTTCACACCGGGGATCACACCAATAGCACTACTAGATAGGGGCCAAGGGTACTAGCTGCTAGTACAAGGGTATAGGGAACTACTAAAGGGGTGGTGAAAACCGCACAACATGGCTGGGCTAATATATGCCTTCAGGCAGATAGCCCAGTACCAACCTATGAACCTACAAGTGTGTTGCAATAAACCTGGCATCCAGTTAAAATATATGGAGATGCTATTACAATTTTCATTTCTAGGACATCCATTCTGGCAGGTATGCTGATAAGGTTTATGTGTTCCACTTTAAACCTATTTAGTTGGACAGTATAGAGAGTGTTAGAAAATATAAAAACATGTGAAAGGAGGCTTGCATTTCAAAATGGAAGACCTAGAATTTTTTTTAAACTCCATTATTTGAAAAAAGGAATTTTTGGCAGAGTTTACAATGCCTGTTTTTAACACTATGTATCAAAAGACAATTTAAGCTTGTGAAATAACATAAAAAGTGTGACTGACTTTACCCCACAGTATGACAGCGATTTCATAAATAAAACCATCATTCAAAATACAACCTGTGTATCTTTACTAGGATATGACATCTGAGACATGTGAGCTGCAGTAGCACAGAAGGACCAATAAGCTTTAGAAGCAGCATTAAGTTTATCACATTAGTAAGTACAGTCAATAAATTGAAACAGCAGCTAGTTAAAACCAAAATCCGCAAATATTTATTTATTTATCTCTATGTAGGCTGATCTAAGACCACAGCATGAGCTAAAAACTTCTAGAGATGCAATTACAGGTATTACAGCAAGTTAGTACAGCTCAGTATAACCTACAATTACAGTAAACCTTTAAGGACTACAACTTTTTTTTCTCCCTACACCTGTTGACCATTTGTCCTACTACAATTAACCAGATCTAGTGTGCTGGCTCAGCAATCATAAGCAGCAGCAAATGAGATCTAAGAGTGAGGAAGGGAGAGATGCATGATGAAAATAAGGAAGGAACTCAAACTGCAGCAGTTGGTGAAGAGAAAAGTTGCTTACAAGAATAGAAGCTGTGGCTGTGATGGGGGAGGGAGTTTGTTCCAGTGTTTTGCTGCAGTGCTAGAATACAAGGATGAACCTGCTATATTATCTTTAGTTACTTTGAGGAGAAATTTGTTAGTGGAGTGTAGTTTTTTGGTACAAGAGTATAAAAATATCAGGTTCACATAGTGAGGGGTTTTTCTCAGGATAATACAGAATTTTGTGTGTCAGGGTAAGTTGATTGTATAAGTATTAGGCGAGGCAGTTCAGAAACATCTATAACCTGGTGAAAAGCATTTTTAAGAGTGTTTTTTTAAACTTAGTAAGCCCATAAGCTCAATGAGAAGAAAAGTGTCCTTTCAGATGTGACATGAGAGCATTTCCTCGTTAACTGCCTCGCAGTAGAAGATTTTGAAAATGGAAACTATGGGAAATGGATATAAAATTGCAAGCTGAAGCTTATTACCAGCTTTGTCTTAACCCTCTAAGCTAACATGCCAGAGTACCCAATCACACAAAATTGGGACCCCTAGAACAGTTTTAAGTATACTGCATCTGTTGTGAAACTGCAGCATAGTAAGCTCTTTTTTCACCTCTATCTGAAATTTCTCTTTTACCCACAGTTCCTACCATAGAGTTAGTATGCATACGTATGGGATTTGCAGGTGCTTGCTCCTTGATATAAACACTTAACAAAACTGTCACCTTCATTCATGCATACATTTTAATGAGCATTTTTTGTTTGTTGTTGGAGGGAGGGGTGCTATGATTCCAAGACCCATTCAAGATTCCCTGACACATACAAAAATACACATATATATATATATATATATATATATATATATATATATATATATATGTGTGTGTGTGTATATGTGTTATGTGTGTGCGTGCGTGTGTATGTATATATATATAAATATATATATATATGTATGTATATATATGTATTACATATATATATATATATATATATATATATATGTATATATATGTATTACATATATATATATATATATATATATATATATACATATATATATGTATATATATATATATATATATGTATATATATATATATATATATATATATATATATATGTGTATTTTGTGTATATATATATATATATATATATATATATATATATATCCATCCATCCACAATCCCTTTTCCCATTTTTGTACTTGGGGTTGGGGTGTAACTTCAACAGTAACAATCATCTAATGCCAAGGTTTACACTGCTGTATAATCCTTCCTTCAAATCACTTTCTCTGAAATTTACTACCATACTACACATCTGGGATTCTACAGATTCCTAGGGGTACTACTAGAAGATCCTACTCATGCCCATCCTTTCTCCTCAACTTTTTGCCCAAGCTATACATCTGGCACTCACTTTTGGTACTTGCTCTTAAAGCAACTATATATATTTTTCCTTTCTGTTTAGAGATAGCTGAGATACTCCCAATGATATTTATCAAAAAACTACTTCTGGATTTCAGAATGCTGAACTGATGAGTTGTGTTTGGTGAAACATATATATGTGCCTTTCATTACTTCCGATTGTTGGACTCCATAATGCCTTAACTATTATGTTCAGAAATTATCACGTTTCTCTGCAAATCTGTAAAACTACTGGGTAGGTTTTCAATGGATGAGAAAATTATTTTTTCTTTTGTCTAATATTGACAATATTTTTCCGCTAGTCTATACCTTTAAATCAACTGCCTTAGATGTGTTTGTCTTTTTTTTTTTTTTTCTTACATGCAGACTTGTTTCAAGATGCTCTCCATTATAACTGCTGAGTTGTAATATCTAAGTTTACAGCATACCTTAAAATTGATCAAGTTCCACCTTAAACAAAGCCTGGTTGCGTCTCCCTTGCTGTTGCTCAGGTAACCAGGGCTAAGTTAGCAGCCCTGGAGGTGGAACAGCTAGTCAAGTAGGGAGGAGAATGAAGAAGCACAGGTCACTTTCTTCTTTTGGGGAGTGAGGAGGGTTGCATACACTCAGAGGCTCACAGAATCTGTGTGATTTCTCAGATGGAGACAGCGAAAACCACTGCTTACACTTGTCAGAGTGGGGAAGGGAGAGGATAATTGGAGGGAAACATCCCTTGTGAATGTGAATTTACAGCCTCCATCAGCCATTTGCACACCACCCCTCAGTGTATGCAAGAAATAGCCAAATCACCCCTGATTGATGGCTAAATGATAGCCTCTTCCAAATGACTCTCAACCCAATTACATGGAGTGAATGGGTCCATTAGTCGGAGGGGAATATTGACTGGCAAGTAGTGGGGGGGAGGGGGGTAAAAAAAATTCCAGACACCCATCAGTGTCTAGTATTGTTACTCATCTAGCTCGATAACAATGAAATGCTTTGCTAGATTCCATTTTGGCTTAGCTGAGTTCAGAAATTATTTTCAATTTCTGTAGAAAAGTTCCATAATTTAAAGGCTGTCTTGCAATGAGGATGAAGGCAATATTTTTTCATTGTCTCTCTTGATGACATTTCTTGCAAGTTTACAATTTAGCACTTTAGTCTGCATCCTTTTGCAGATTTCTAGATACACCTTCTTCCAGGTATTTCAAGTGAGATTTCACCAGGTGTTCATACAGAGGAATACCACCACCACCTTACATTTCATTACCAGTGCCTCTCAGCTATACTAAGTTTAAAGAATTAAGTCTCAATATAGCTTACTTTAGCAGAATGGTAACACTAGGTGGTGTGCCAAGTGAAACAATTATTCCTGAAAATGGTCACTTGTAAAAGACACACATCTCACATATTGAAAGGACAGATGGTAATAAAGAAAGGAGACATGAGTATCATTCTACTTAAAATGTTCTCACTGACGCCCCTTCTGGAGCTGACAGCATAAAACCCTGATTTATATATCACTGCAGAGATCACCTATGTATTCCTATCACCCACATATTTAATTGGTCTCTCATTCAAAAAAATCCTGCCACAAATCTGGAAAACTGCTCTAATTTCTCCCAATTTGGGGCAAACTTTTAGAAAAGGTGATCTACACCCAACTTCTGCCTATATCCAGCAGTAACTTCTGGTCTTCTCCAGTCAGCATTGATTCTGGCCTGGACAAAGTACTATGATCCCTAACCGATGACATCCTGCAAAACACAGATACAAGTCTCATCACAAGTGTCCTACTTAAAGTCCTGACAAAGGCATTTAACCACATTGACCAGTGTCTTCTCCAAGACAAACTAAATGAACTTGGTATCAGTCCAGATTCCACTCCCTGGTTTAAAAAACTTCTTCAACAATGAAAGACACTTCAGAGTTACAACAGGATCTTCGCAACCAGAATCTGCACCTGTTATTAAAGGTGTACTACAAGGATCCTTTCTGGCCTGACTCCTCTCTCCATATTCATTGACAAACTTACTTGTGAACTCCCTCATCTCCCACTCATTCTCTATGCTGATGACATAGTCATTTACCAGTCTGGTCACTCTCACATCAACATTCACTGCCAACTCACCTGATTTACATGAGCACCACCAATGGCTCAAACTACTTCTCAACTCCTCTAAGGTCAAAACGATGCTTTTTGGAACTCAACAGAAAATTCACCAAGCGCATGACTATCTTATTTACAGAATGATTTCAAAGAAACAGCTTCTACCTTCAAATACCTAGAATTATGGATTGATTAGTTACTAAACTCCCGTTTCCACAAAGACAGACAGAGACAAAATAAACTTCCACTTTTTTTGGGCCAGAAAGACCACCTCTCATCTATCCCAATCAGCCGCTGCCAAGAGAGTTTTCTTTTCTCAACTTTAACATGGACTTCTCATTTTTGCTTCTGCCTCCAAGAAAACCACCAACACACTCCAGATAATCTCGAACTGTATTTGCAGATTCATTACAAACTCCCCTCTCAGTGATCATCACTGTATCACCCTACAATAACCAAATGGCTACCTCTAAAACAAAGATCTAACCCACTGTTAGGATTCTAATTCCACCATCATCATACATTTACTCCCCTTGCAGCTAGATGTCATTAAAAAACCTCCTCATACAACCTGAGAGGATATTCACAAGTCAGACCAATTTTCTATCCCTAGAACTCAACTCCACAGCACTGCACATGCATTCGCCTCTCAGCTCTCCCCACTGATGTAAAGGAAATCAACACCTACTCCAAATTCAGAATGCAACTCAAAAAGCACTTCTTCATCCAAGCCAAACACTTCTACTTTGACACAGGACATGTCACCTAACACATTATCCATATCTCCTTTCCAAATCTCTTCTCCTCATTCAGGTTTAGTGAAGTTTGGCCCTATATAGAAACTAATGTATGTATTTGTACATTACATGCACACTATAATTACACATACAGTTACTAGTCTGAATTACTCTGTTATTGCTTACATTTCTGCATTTTGTGTTTGTATTTCATCCAGGATGAACCTGAACTTGGTCAGTATTGATCAGTGCACTACCCCGGCAAACAAATATAAATACAAAATAACTAACTAAATAAAATAAATTCTATCTACCCTTTCCTCCCTTTCACATTTTGTTGCATTACAGTAAAATATCTATCCTCAGACCTCCATTTTTGCCACCGTCTGTTTCTTCACTGCACACACTGTCATATGGAGTCTTTCCAATGAACACAGTTTCTAAAATTTTGAAGCCTTTGTCATTTTCACTTACTGTACTTACTTCCCTTACCTTCCATACAACTTCTGTGGCAGATCTTTGTCCAATTTGCAAGGGTTCTGGTTCTAAATCTGAGACTCCATATTATGAATTCTGCAACTTCAAAAATGTAAGCCCATTTAGTGGAAATATGTATTAAACCTGAAACCACTAAATTTTGGAGAAAGTACAAGTTGTGTTTGAAACTTATCATAAATGCAGATGTTCGAGTAGTTTCACTGTTACAGTCCTCATATCTTGGGATAGCCAACTTGTAGGTAGCCAGAGTTCCAAAGCTCTATCTTACCCTAGTGCTTCAGCCAAAGCCCTCCCCCATCCAGCATGTCAGTGGTATAAAGGGTGCGTCACCGGATACCAACTTTGGATCTTTTTACCCTAGCCAACAGCCAGGGAAGATGACCCAAGCAAAATCGTCTGGCAGACCACATGAAATCATCACCACCACTGGCACAAATCCACACCAAGAGACCCAAGACAAAAAAAGAGGGATGGGGGACTGGCAAGCTAGTGAGAGAGAAGACATAACCTAGGTACGGATAAGGATGCCACAGCAACTGAAAGACTAGTCTGAATGAAAAGAAGAACAGAGGAAGGAAAAAAGAAAGGGGATGGAGAGAGAGAACATGGACTGCAACAGTACTCCTAACACAACTGCACTATATTCATGACGGTATTTAATATCAGAGTCCTCACTTTTTAAGAAAACTCCCAATGCATTGAGAATTAGAGAGGAGGGCTGGTTACCTGGAAATAAGAGTCTGTAAAACAGGAGGTGCAAAATTTGCCCTGGCTCTCAATACAGCTCCCAGATTATAATGCTTGGAAAAATGGTGTACAGAAGACTATGCATCTGCTTCAAGGATAGCCTGGGTGGATACCTCACGTAAGAAACCGGTGGAAGGAGCCATTGCTGTAGTATAATGTGCCTCAATATGACCTACAACTGTGTGATCATAATGTTAGTATCAAAGAAATACATGATAGCCCCTTGAAAAGGGTCCATTTGCTAACTTGCTTACCAAATTTTCCTTTGAAAATGAGGTAGGTAGCTGTTCAGATTTGATGAATTGCTTGATTACATGTAAATAAAATGTCAGTTGCCTATGCACATCTAGAGAATGCAAGATTCTCTTCCCTTATTTTTGTAGCTTAACAAAGAAGACTGGAAGCCGTATGGTCTAGTTAAATGTCAATTCAGAAACCACCGTAGGCCTAAAGGGATTAGTATGCTGAGCCACTCTGAACTGATGGAGTACCCAAGAATGGTGTTTTGCACAGCAAGGACTGGAATGCTAATATCTGTCAAATTGAGTTAACTGCCACAAAGAACAGCATCTTCCAAGGGAGGAAATGAAGGGGATGCTGCTGCTGGTTTAAAGGGATTCAAGATCAATTTGAATAGAATGTAGCTGAGATCCCATGATGGAATGATCTGCTTTCTAAGACAGATAAGGTGGATGACTCCCCCTTGAACTGTTTAACTGAAGATCTGGACCATAAAGTGGGTTCCATAGGCAGGGTAAATGCACATTCCACCAAGGCAAAAGCAGCCACCACAGTATTCCTAAAATAGCAGAAGGATGCAGTTTTATACATGTGTAGGTGAACTATATTTGTAGAGGTCTGACAGGTATTCCAAGATGAATACCACTTTAAATAGAATCTTTTCTACTTTGCTACGAAAGATTTTCTTGATCTAGGTTTTCTAACTTCCTTCATAATATTTATTATGTCCTCCAAATATCTGTCTGCCTGGTATGAGGAGAAATACAATTCAGGCAGTCAGCCACTGTGTGGCCAGGCTGCTATGCAGCAGCGATCCTCTGTTTTGAGATGGTAAGTCCACTTGCAAAGGCAACAGCTTGTGTCTTCCTCTTGCTAGGTTGTGCAGGAGAGGAAACCAGTATTGTCTTGGCCAAAAAGTCGCTATGAGGATCATTTCCTCCTCCAATTTAGTCAGCACACTTGGGGATCAAGGATATGGGAGGGAAGTGTACAAAAACTGAACTGTCCATTTCAGGAAAAAGACATCTGTCTTCCAGTCTGCTGGAATTGCTAACCTGGTGCAAAATAGTCTCAACTGGGAAGCAAAAAGATCTACACCCAGTACACCCATTGTCTTGGTCAAGTCTAGAAATACATCCCCTGTGTAACATCCATTTGTGAGGGTCTGATCAGGATCTACTCAGTCTATCTGCTACCATATTCTGTATTGAAGGAATATAAATGACCATTACAGTTGTGGCTATTTCCCAAGCCTGCAAGACCAGCCTGCAGAATAAGTAGGAGTGAGTCTCACCTTATTTATGTATCACTTTAAAGTGCTATTGTCTAAATGACCTGTAGCACTCTCTCATTTAGGATAGGTAGAAAGGTTTTAAGGTCGGAGATGAATGGTATCACCTCTTTGATATTTATGAATTTCTTCTGCATCTCATCTCCCCATGTCTCTTGTACCCGGAGATGAATCGCATCTCCCCAGGTCCTTTGTACTGGAGACTCTCCATATGAAAACTACATGGCAAGTGCAAGGACTCTGTATTAACGGTCATCATTGGCTGTGAGACAGGGAGGGCATCCTCCTCTTGTGACACATTGCTTGATTACCAGTGAGATCACTCTTTTATGCATGGCATTTAGGAAACCTTGGTCACCAAGGGGTGAGGGTGCTGACACCACCTGCTTCTCAAGTAATATTGGAGTTTCTTCACATGCAGGTAAGCATACTGTGGGGACTATCAGAATTCATAATGCTACATACTTTAATTGTCTGAGACACTCCTTGGCTCTTCCCTCTTTTCTATGAATAAAATTGTGAAAGTGGCTCTTCAAAAACTCTTGTTTCCCCTAAGCGAGCAAAGGTTTGCACTGACAGGTGTCCAGATAAGCTTACAACACAATCACTTTTGAGAGAGTGAGTCCTGGATGATTTCTTTCCCTCTTGACAAACAGGTCCGAGTCTCTGAAGCAGTTCAGGGTGCAATTCAAAGAGTTTGTGGAACTGCACTAGTACAGTACTGTTATATACTAGGATCAAGCAATCATCTAGGTAGAGGTAAATCAGAATGCCCTTTGTCCTGCAAAATGCTGTCACTGGAGGAAGACACTTTATAAATATTCTAGGAGTAGTGGACAAGCCAATGGAGAAGGCAGTGAATTAATAATGCTTTCCCCCCTTCTACAAATCTTAGGTATTTCTGTGGTTTTGGCTAAAGGAATAGGTAGGGAAGTGTATTTTAATTCTATAGTCACCATGAAGGCTCCTTGACGAACAAGAAAAGTCCTTGTGGATGTGCATTTTGAACTTGGACGCCTACAGACAAGTACAGTTGTGTTGGTAAGTAACCATAACTGTAGGTGTTTGAGTGGCTCAATGTTCCATTACCAAGTCATGGAACTTCCTGCTGTGCAGAAGCCCATGGATGCATCAAATAGCAGAGGACTTTAGCATTTACCAGCCAGCAGATGCCCTCACAAGCCAATGTCAGTGTATCAGTGGTATAAAGGGTCACTAACCAGCACCATCTTCAGAAATTTCTTGCCAACGGGACTGAAGTCTGGATGTTCCCAGGCTGAGCACAACCTGCCCCACAGACCATAACTACAAAAATTATGAAGGAGAGAGGAGGGGGAGGATGGGGAGTCTTAACATACCTCTCAACTGTACAGATTTTCACAGAATGTCCAGAGTTTTGCCTTATATTTTTGGCTCGTTTTCATAAAATTGAGGTTTTCTGGCAAATTAGTGGCAAACCATTAAAGACTGAAGTTAGAAAACAATGTCAGACATTTGAGTTTCAGACTTCAAACCCTGCACAAAATACATGCTAATGCAAAACAACTTTCTAAGTTTGTAAGAGTAATGATTAAAAACTGCCCCTATTTTTGTCCCACTTTTATTTATGGCTTTGTCCAGATTTCTTGCTCTAAGAAGTTGAAAGGCATGTGGGAAGAAGACAGGTAGGATACCCACACCAACCCCAGGAACACAGAAATAAAGGAGTAGGGGAGAAGGCATGGGTACTGCAACATTAATCTACTCAGACATCTACAATTATGGAAAGCTACTAAGACAACTGTGCTATGTTCTTCGCAGTCACTGTTGTGGTACTGGGTCTTGGTACTACTCCCAAACATGCATTACAAGATTAGTTGGAGAACAGTCTGCACCAGGGACAGCAGGTGTGCAGGATGGCAGAGTTAAAACTGACTCAGGCTCTGGAAATTGCAACAAAGTGGTAGTTTTTTAGGGAATGTGTGTACAAATGTCCAAGTGCGTGCTTCTACGACAGACTAGGTTGGAGTCACTCTCAAAAATACTGTGGTTGATGCTTTTGCCCTGGTGAAATGCACCCTTACCCTACCATATGTTTGCCATTATGTGCATAACAAGAGGTGACACAATTAGCTATATACTTTGAGATGGTCTTCTACCCTTCAGCTTTCCCCTCCTATACTTTGCAAATGCCACTGAAATTTGATCAGACCTATTCAAAAATCTAGTCTGTGAAGGAGGAACCTTAGCTGTCTGTGTATATCCAGGCAGTGTAGGATACCTCTTCTTTGCTCTGAGGATTTGGAATGAGCACAGGAAGAAGGATGGCATGGTTCAAGGAGCTTTCTGAAACCACCTTTGGCATAAAGGAAGAGTTTGTTCTCAAGGTGATTCCATTCCTATAATGGAAGAGGAAAGGTTCCCCGCACATGAAAGCTTGTAGTTTTGAAATGCATCTGCCTGAGGTACATGTCAACAGTAGGACAGTTTTCCAACTTAGTAATTTAAGAGGTGCTGAGGCTGCAGGCTCAAAGGGCGGGAGGGTTAGTTTTTCCAGTATGTAATTTGGGTCCAGCCTACCAGCAGATCCCTCTTTGGGAGTTTGAGATGGAAGATTCCTTTCAGAAACCATTTCTCATAAGATCCATGAAGGTACTAAATCTCTATTGGTCTTTAGAGTACTCTACATTCTCAATGGAAGGGTTTTCTTCATGATATCAAGGATACCCCCAAAAGCAAAGTCTTTTGGTTAGGGAAGCAGAGTACAAGATGTCTTTGGTGTCCGAGTCCAAGTTCTCTGCAAATGGAAAATTATCACTTATAAGCCAGTTCAGCAGCTTTGAAGTCAGATTCCTCTAGTGGAGACTACCCTTCTCTGTTTAAATGGGGCTCTGGAAACCAAGTTGGTTTCCAGCTCAGTTCTCTCATACTTAATGAAAGAATCAGCTTTCAGTCAGCTAGTCTAGTGAATCAGAAGTCATGCAGGAAGGGAACTAGGCCAAGACACTTTCTTGTTCTTTGAATTCTGAGGTGAATCAGGCAGTGCAAGGATTCTATCATACAAAAAAATGGTCTTGTAACTAAGTTCATCAGCAGGATCAATGCCGTAAGAAATAGTCAAGAGCAAGCAATTTATTCTAATCTTCCATGAATGCTTAGATGGTCTGTAGCACTGCCCTCTCTGGACTGGATATCCACCTTACAATGGTCTGTGAATAGATAAACAGATAGCAAGCCCCATAAACATGTTAAGCAGCAATCATTTATTTTAAAAAAAGATGCAGGTATGATAAAATAGGTCCTAACATGCAAGTTAATGTTTTTCTGCATTAGACAAAAATAAAATAAAACATTACAATCAGCCAATTATTTAGAAAGGGTATGTTTTATGACAGGACAATCCTGTTGAGCCTTCTAAAGCACACCAGTAGCAAATTAATCTATTTGATGTTTCACCCTTCAAGTGTAGTACATTGAATCATCTACAAATCCATTATATACATATAATTATTTTCCCTTTGTTCTCGTATCTTATAAAGAGAACCAGCAGCCCAATATTTTATTATCCTATCACAGCTGTTTCAGGAACCCTCAGAAACAAATGATATAAATAAATACTTGGTTTTCAAAGAAATTCCCTCCTTAGGGAAGGCTATAAAATACTGTGCATATCACTCGTTCCTTCTCTACCTCACTCCAGTGGAGTGCAAAGAGGCAGGGAAGTGCCATGGGAAATAAAGCATGTACATAATCAGCTCTTGTTTAACTGTATTCTTTTGCTCCAGACCCTTTGATCCTCCTGTAGAAAGCTGTGTTACATCTCTCCAATTTTTCTAATGAGTTGCAGCCTTGCATTATTAGGCTCAACAAAAAACTTTTTTCTGCTTTTATGCCATCACAGTGTATGTGTAATGTCAGCCAGCTTACTCAAAATGATGCTCATTTACTTATTTCTGGAATAAGTCTCTTTCTAATGTTTCACCCATTCTCCCTGTTGCTCATTGCACCTTACTCACTCTTCTCTCACAAAAAAAATATACTCCTTCTACTGGCATACCAACCAGACTTCATTACCTTGCATAGAGCACTAAAGCACTCAAGTTTTAGTTCAAAAAACATCTTCTCTCTCTTTTAAAGTGTTAAAAGTGTAGCAAACTGCTTGCTACAGTGTTTAAGATTTACTAAAAAACATTTTTTTTTAAACTGCAGCCAGTTACTTGCTACAAATGCAGCCAGCAGTTGCTAATGATTAGAACACACACAGATGCTACAGTGCTCAGTTTTGACTGAAAATGCAATACCAACCATTAAAAGCCGGGATGCATTAATCAGGACTGATTGATTGCTCGCTCCCAAAACTTTGTGCCATGAGCAGTTGTCCCAGTCACCCTTCTAACTAAACTACTGTCAGAAACATATTCATCCATTTCACATTAACATTATACATACAAACTTCACAGCTATCAGCAACTAATCTGTGAGAATTACTACACCTTCTTCTTTCTCCTCTCATATTTCCTTACAATCTGACACACACATCACCTGATCCTGTCATGTCTCAAGTGACATTAACAACCAAGTTCAATCTTGCTCTTCTAACAATTATGTCTTTCTAACTCCTCTCCCTCTTCCACTTCTTCAACTACAAATACAGCTTATTCCAGTTTATTCCTCTCTTCACTTTTCCCCTTTCATTTTCCAGGCAAGCTTAGGTGGCAGGCAGACTATCTTTTTCTGCTTCTCCCTGTGGTACATTCATTCCTACTTTCCTTAGCTTCAGTCTATGTCACAGACAGTAGCAGCTCATGCCATCAGACTGCAGGACAGCAGCCCCCCCCCCCAGCTGGGAAAAGAAAGAAAAAGTTGTGAGAACATTTTAAAAAATAAAATATTATATTTTATTTATCATTTTGTACTGTGTACTGGGGTTGGCTGCTTAGCTGCGAGTCTGACTGTTAAATTCCCTGAACTTGAACTGAGGATTTACTGTGCATGCTCGGCGTGTTCCAGGTTTTTAAAAAAAAAATAGTTTCTGTAAATCCGGACTGCTGTAAATGCAGTCCAGATTAAGGAGAAAAGGCAGTGGTGTGATGCCCATAAGTCTATGCAGTTTATAACCGCAGTAAAAATAGAAGGGGATCGGACTGCCACGTCCGCAGTCACGAAAGGGACGTGGATAGCAAGATGGCTAATGATTGGTTGTCGATCTCTTCCCACACTTTGCGTGCTGTAAAAAAGAGAGCGAGAAACAGCCAGTAATAGTAGTACTTTGGTTTACTGAGATGAGGGAGTTCGTAACTTCGCTCGTACAGTGTGTGCCTGAATTACTAAGTGACTGAGCTCTCTCAGAGCTGACTCGGAGACTGAACTGAATATTTGTCTGTTCATCTGTTGTTGGTATGTATGCATTTTATTCTAATTAATTTAATAATATTATGGTGGTTTGTTACTATTATACAGGTTGTGGCTTTGTGTATGATACGCATCTGCAGTTCATGTGATTCTTTGTGTGGGATGAACTATTTTTTAGTAGTAGTGTCAGGTGACGTAAGGTACCTTATACTGCAAAAAGTACAGTTGTGTACCTACCATAAATGTAGATGTTCGAGTGTATTCACTGTTGCAGTCATAACACTTGGGTTATCCTGCTGGCAGGCTACCTGCAGTCGGCCTGAATTCCAAAGTCCTGGTCCAGCGTCGGTTGCTGTCGCCTCTTCCCTGACGTCAGTGCGCCAGGGGTATAAAAGATGCAGCCAACGCCATTTTCTTCAGTTTTTCTTGCCCCAGATGTCAGGTGCCCCCAAAAGGATAGGCTAAAAAACATTGCTTATAAAAGCATGCACTAAAATAAACAATACCTCCATCTACAAGCAAATACACCACATAGGTTGCATAAGCTATAGAAGTACAGATAAGTCCCAGCAAAGAAAGGGGGATGGTGTTTGGGTAACCTGGACTGCAACAGTGAATACACTCAAACATCTACATTTATGGTAGGTACACAACTGTACTATGTTCATTGTGTTTCACTGTTGCAGTCATTACACTTGGGTTGAATCCCAAAGCTGAAGTTGGGCGGCTGGGTCTAAATAGAATTAGGAGTGGCTATAAGGCCCTGCAGAACTGCAGTGGCAAAGCCTGCTCTGGATTTAGAGTAAAGAGGTAAGTGGTAGTGCTTAGTAAAAGTGTGCACTGAAGTCCAAGTTGCAGCCTCCAAAATATCCTTGGTTGGTACTCCGAGGAAGGCTGCTGAGGTGGCTACTGCCCTGGTAGAATGTGGTCTAACACCCTTAAGCACTGATTTGCCATGTTGTGAATAGTAGAAACGAATGCAGTGTCCTATCCATTTTGAAAGAGATAGCCTTTCCTTGTGATCCTGCAGCATATGCCACTAAAAGTTGCTCAGTCTTTCTGAATGCTTTAGTTTTGTCCAAGTAGAAGCGTAGCTGTGTATGCCCAAAGAATGCAGAAGTCTCTCCCCTTTATTCTGTGGGTTTGGGTAAAAAGTAGGCAAATGAATGGTTTGGTTAAGAGCCACACTGGACACTACCTTAGGCATAAATGTTGGGTTTGTCCTTAGAGAAACCCTGTCAGGATGGAAGATAATAAAAGGTTCCACAGCCATTAATGCCTGTAACTCTGAGACTCTTCTTGCTGAAGTTATTGCTAGGAGCAGAGCTGTTTTTCATGATAAGAATTTTATCTCAGCTGTAATGGCTGGCTCGAAAGGAGGCAGTGTGAGTTTTTCCAAGACAAACTTGAGGTCCCATGCAGGTATTTGTGCTCTCCTTGGAGGTGTTATGTTTTTGGCCCCTCTGAGGAACTGCCTAAGCAATGCATGTGAAAAAATAGGTGGGTCTGTATTGTAATGAGCTGAAATGGCAGAGGCATGGATCTTAATTGATGAGAAGGATAGGCCTTTGTCCAGCATCTCGGTTAGATATTGTAAAATCTGAGGAATATTTGGAACAAGCGTGTCAATTCCTTGTGCCTGGTTCAAGCACAGAATCTCTTCCATTTTTCTGCATAAGATTTTCTGGTGCTGGGCCTCCTGGCCTCCAAAATAACATCCATAACTGCTTTAGAGAGAGGTGTATTCTGAATGGTTACACTATCCGCCATGCTGCTATATTTAGAGTTCTGAGCTGGCTGTGTAGGATCTGATTGTTTTGTTGGGTCAGTAAATGAGGAATTTGAGGCAATGTCCAGGCTGGGCCTTGGGACAAGCTCCTTAGGACTGGGTACCAATGTTGGCGTTGCCAATCTGGGGCAATCAGAATCATTTGTGGCTTCTCTTGTCTGACCTTTAGGAGTACCTTGGGGAGGAGAGGCAGTGGAGGAAAGGCATATACTGTAAGGTTGTTCCAGCTGAATGACAAGGCATCCACTTTCCATGCTTGTTTGTGATAAGTCCTTGTGCAGAATCTCTGAAGTTGGCAGTTGTGAGGGGAGGCAAAAAGATCTATGTCTGGGCATCCCCATTTCCTTATTATCATACTGAAGATTTGTGGATCGAGTTATCGCTCGTGAGGATCCATTAGGTTTCTGCTTAGTTTGTCTGCCAGAGCAATTGTTTTTCCTGGCAGGAATTTTGCTTGCAGGTGTACTTGGTAGGTCAATGCTGTGTTCCACAAAATCATGGCTTGCCTGCAGAGGGGGTAGGAATGAGTGCCCCCCCTGCTTGTTTATGTACCACATAACTGCGGCGTTGTCCATCTTTATCAGCAGCTGTCCTGGATGAAGTAGGTCCTTGAAGGCTGTCAGGGCATTTTGTACAGCTAGCATCTCTTTTGGATTGATGTGAAGATGCATTTGGCTTGGGGCCATGTGCTCTGAATACATTTTCCTGCCATGTGGGCCCCCCAGGCATAATCTGATGCATCTGTTGTTAGTGTTTGCCTGGCTGTGGGTAAAGTGAATGGCTGTCCCTTGTTGTGGTGACAGGCCTGTGCCCACCATCAAAACTCCTGTTGCAGGCAGAGAATGAGTGAAATTAATGATTCCAGGCTGTGGCAATGTTGAGTCCAAACACTTTTTAGATACCATTGTAGTTTCCTCATATGCAGTCTTGCATATAGAATTAGCAGAATGCAGGAGGCCATGTAGCCCAGAGCCTGCAGAATTTTTCTTGCCGATAACTGGGTCTTTGTTGCCATGCTTTCAAAGAAAGAAGTCAGTTGCCTTTGTTTGTCTGGCGTGAGATGAGCCATCTGGGCAGTTGTATTTAAGCTTGCACCCAGGAATATTATCTCCTGAGAGGGTACTAGCTTTTATTTCTTCTCGTTTACTGTGTACCCTAGGCAAATTAGTAATCTTTTTACAAATGCCAGATGCTTTAGTAGAATGTCTTTGTTCTCTGCTTGTATAAGGCAATCGTCCAAGTAGGGATATATTTGAATTCCTCTTTGTCTGCAAAATGCAACTACTGGTGCCAGGCATTTTGTGAAGACCCTGGGTGCAGTAGATAAGCCAAAGGGCAGTGCAGAGAATTGGTAGTGCATTGAGCCAGCTATGAATCTGAGGTATCTTCTGCAAGTTTGTCTGACTGGGACATGCAGGTATGCCTCTTTGAGGTCCAAAGTTACAAGCCAATCCCTTCCTGCCCAGCATGGGCAGAAGCTGCTGCAGAGTCAACATTTTGAATTTCGGAACGTCCAGAAAAGTATTTAGAATAGACAGGTCCAGAATTGGTCTCCATGCTTTGTCCTTTCTTGGTACTAAGAAAAGTCTTGAGTAAAATCATTGTCCCTGCTCTTGTTGTGGCACTTGCTGAATAGCCCTCATGTCCATGAGAGATGAAACTTGTTTTTGTGCATCTGCCGATTGACTGTGTGGCAGGTTTGGCATACCTTTTGCCTTTGGAAGGGTGTGAAAGTGGAACTTGTAGCCCTGAGAGACTATATTTAAGACCCATTTGTCCTGGGTGATCGTGTGCCAATTTTGTGAAAAAAGTGCTAGCTTTCCCCCTAAGGGTGCTGCCAAAAGATAAATACTTGGCATCGGCAGAGGGAAGTCATTGGGACTGTTTCCTATATGGCTGTGATTTGTCTTCTCCGCTTTTGGAGGTAGAAGCACCCCATTGTTTGTGCCTGTATGAGCCCTGGGGCTGTTGTCTGCCTCTAGGGCATCTGCATCTGCCTCTTTGTGGCCTGTCTGACATGGGAAAGGAACAATTCTTAGAAGACCAGTTCCTGCTAAATCTGGGTGGCTGTACCTGTAAGAAATCCTTCACTGTCTGCATAGATTTAGCTTTATCCTCCATTTTCTTCAACACCTCTTCTACCTTAACACCAAACAAAGTATCATGCTGTAATGGAGCATCCAATAATTCTGCTTTAACATGATCAGGCAGAGTCTGTTCCTTTAACCAAGCATGCCTTCTAATGACAGATCCTGTTACAGCGGCCCTGCAAGAGGCCTCCAGTGAATCATAACCACATTGCAAAGTATGTTTTCCCACTTGTTCAGCTGCATGCAATAAATTCTGCAATTCCTTGTTCTCAGAACATTCGGAATTTGTCAACATTTTCTGTTTTAACAGAGACATTAAGTATTGCTGATATTTAAGCAAATGAAACTGACAATTTAAAGCCCTTACAGCCAAGGTAGCAGAAGTGTAAACTTTTTTCCCCCATCTTTCCAGTGTCCTAGAATCTCTATCTGAGGGGACATAGTTTTTGGCAGAAGCAGCCTTGACCCCTTTGGGACCCTGAGAAATAGTTTCTGGGTCAGCAGCAGGGTTTTTATATAGAAATTTATGAGAATCTGGAACCCTGTAGTATCTGTCTGGCTTAACAGGTGCAGGAGGTAAAGAGTCGGGAGACAGGCCGGACTCTGAAAATACATCATCTACAATGTCTAGAACAGGAGGAATAGCAAGAGGTCTGTGCTGAGGTAGTAAAAGAAAGTCTCTGAGCTTTTTCTTAGAATCTGAATAATCTTGGCTCTCCCCAGAGGAAATGCTCCCTCATGGTATGCAGGGTTTCCCCAAATGAGTAATCCTCAACAGGAGAAGCTGAAGGAATAGATTCTTCAACATGAGAATTCTCATAGGGAGGAATAGAGTATCCCTGTTCTGAAGAGGAGTCAGAGGAAATGGAAACCTGATCAGAGGAATCATATTCAGTATCTTGCCTAGGCCTCTTATCAGGAAGGGGATGGGAACCCCTGATCAAAGTAATTAGGTCTTCTGCCATTTTGAGCATCTGTTCCTTAGGCATGGAAGTCTGTCCTGGAGAATGCTGTACTTGTTTCCTTGTCTTTAGAACTGTTTTAGTCTTTGTCTTGGATGCTGAAGTTGGCTTGATATAAAGCTGTGTAGGTCTGAAAATACCCTCAGAAGCTGATGCCTGCTCAGCGGCTCCGGACCCATCTGAGGGATTAGTTTCCGAAGGCCCAATACCTTGAGTATCCAGAGGCCTGGTTGTCTCCACGTGGAAGTCGGAGGCGGCCTGTGGCTCTGAGGTAGCAGGTGTCAGGGGCTGCGAAAGCACCTCACTGAGAACCGGCGAACCGGTGACTGGCCTAGAAAAGGCTTCGTCATTGGTTTTGGACCTCGGATGCCTGTTCTTTTCTTTTTCCTTGCGTTTTTTTATGACCTCCAGTCGTCGGTTGTTCCGACGGCATTATGTAGTTAAACCTTCAGCCAAAGTAATGAAAAGCAAAATCGGACCGACGCTTAATAGTGTGTTGGTTAAATCTAGCACAAAACCGACAACTAGCAACATCGTGGTCAGGGCCTAGGCAAGGAATACAGTAAGAATGAAAATCCTTATGAGGTATTTGCTTCCCACAAGAAATATAATTGTTAACTTTTTCTGACATCGGTCTGGAGCAAGGAAAAAGTTTCCCCAATGGGGTACTTAGCTTTATAGAAGACTTTGGATCTGAAATTCAATTTCAAAAATCTCAGGAGTTGGATGACTGGCACTTGCGAACTGCTTTTGCTTTGGGCATCGTGTTGCAAGAAAGACTGAAGAAAATGGCGTCGGCTGCATCTTTTATACCCCTGGTGCACTGACGTTAGGGAGGAGGCGACAGCAACCGACGCCGGACCAGGACTTTGGAATTTAGGCCGACTGCGGGTAGCCTACCAGCAGGATAACCCAAGTGTAATGACTGCAACAGTGAAACACTATGAACATCATTACTTTCCTGTTTTCAGTATGTCTGCAGGACTCTGCGCTAATTAAATGTTTCATTTTGTAATGACTGATGTTAAACAGTTAATTGCAATCGCGTCCACCAGTTTTGCTCTTTTTTTTTATTCTGCTTGTTTGTTTATTCATTGCCACTGGCCCACTGTTTAATATCAGTTTTCCAGGACAGGTGCACACACAGTGTTATATTATTGTGCAGTTTTGCTCTTTGTGAGCTGGAGGTCTAAGACACCTTCTTAGGGACATTCGCTGACAAATAAGGAGTTGTGTTCTGTATTCTCCTCTTTTGTCTTCTAATGTGGTTAAAACTAGGTTGCTCAGCTGACCCAAGTCAGCTACCTACCACTTCTTCATATTGTAAATAGTCTACCAAATGCCATATGCATTTTGCGTAATATTGTTATGTGAGTGTGGCAACCAACCTGCAACTACTACAGCTTCAGGTTCAGGTTCAGGCAGAATTTCTGCAAAGGACAGTCACAACATACAGCTCTCTACAGATACTAAAGTAGCCCAGTCAGTAGCATAGATAGGTCTAAGAAGGGAGAGGGTATGGCGCAGTGGTTGAGATTGCAGAAGGTGGGTTAGTCTACTCTGTGCAGGATCCTTTGTCTATGCACTGGCGTTAATGACACTTAAATGATCACTGAAATCTGAGGTTTTATCAATACCTAAGGTTAGACAGTACACTGTAACCCAGGTTTACAAGTGATTGTTCCTTTTTGGTAAATGCACAACCAAGTCTAGAAAAAAAAAACATACGCTTTCCTAGTGTGGCAACCCACAGAAATTCTGTGGCTCAAACACTAATCCCCAAATCAGAGTAAAAGTTCAGATGCTGCAAGATAATGTCAGTTTTACCTCATGCGAATCTGATCATTGTCTGAACATAACTTTTTACTCGGCAACATCGTGAAAGGCTGAAAGACACAAAGGAAGCAAGCAAAATGCCAGTTCCACCGATGATGGAACTTGAACTGCACCAGGTAATGCACAATTCTCTTAATGCATATATAGTTCATTTAACTCTTCGGGCAGTTTTACACAATGTAGACAACGAAGCCTGCGCTGCAGCTGTAGGTCTGTGCTATTTCTTTCCCTGCTGACTGACTGCTGCCTTGGTATTATTCAGAGACTCGGTTAGGAAGAGGAGGAGGTGTTGGTGGGGGGATGCTGATGAGAGTACTGAGATCTGTCTGTTTGCTGCTTAGTAGCTGTAGTGAGACCAAAGAGAGAATGAAGCAGCAGGGAACAGTAGGAGTTGACGTGCATTAACCAATGCCAAGCTCTTCAGGCTAGCCAACACGAAAAAGGACAATTCACATTATAAAATTTAGAGAGAGTCCAGGTTCTGCCAGCGAAAGGCTATACCGTCAGAGTCATTACCATTTATTTCTACTAAGGGAAACAAACCATAGCAATTTAGGGCAATGGTCCATCAGATCTTGTATAGGGATAATAGTTGCCCTGAGAGTGATCTGCGTGCATTATACACCTCATAAAATCTAAACTGGTCTGCTCTCTAATATTTATATTCTCAGAGCAACAGCCTAATTATTTTTACCTGCATTTCTCTGCAGAACCATGTATGCCATTTAGAAGTAAAGTGAAGCAAAGTGAAATCTTAGTATTGGCCAGGTGTGTATGGGCACGCACGCACGTATGTGTGCATATGTTGGGTGGGGGGCATTATGCTTTCGAATGTGTTTGACATCAAAAAAGTATTAAGTAAATGCAAACTTTCCAAACAATTTAGGGGGATTTTTACATTCCAACTTGCTTAGGAAAATGTCTGCGCTTTTACATTATATTGTATTGTGAGTTTGATTTGCTATTCTACTCAGTGTTTGACATAGCAACAGTGACTGAACCCAGGATAAATACTTTCTGAATGCCCTCTACAGTTTTGGGTACTTCTTTTACTAGCTTAGTTTTATAAATGAGAGGAAAACAACTGATCTTGTTCTGAAGTTGGCCATATGAAGTATACTGTTCTGACTCAATATGTGCCAGCCAGTGAATTAATGTATCAATCTCATGCATTTCCAAAACTTGCATTCATCCTGCTTCTTAATCACATGCTTACTTTTGATAGCATTATGTTTCTTTTTATGGAGTTGATATTTCTAGAACAAAATGAATTTTGAGTAAATTCTGGATTCTTTCCGGTCTGAAGGGACATGTTGGATAGCTCTTTTTTCTAACAGGATTTTTTTTATTTCTTGAACTGCTGGTTCCCTGGTTCCCACTGACTGGGTAGAACATGGGGGTCCTTTTGAATTTTTTGTGAAGGTTGTGAAAGGGAAAAGTGTCTGTGGGTGTATATATGAACACACACACACACTCACATGCTTTACATGGTCTTCTGCTGCATCCTTTTTAGAGAAGAATGATAAACTGCATATGGAGGCAGAGAGTCTGTGTACAGATGTTGGCAGAATATCCAGATTTTTGCATAACATTTTGGTTCATTTTTCATACAATTGTGGTTTACTGGCATTTGTATATCATTAAAGATTGAAATTAGAAAATGACTAATGTAAGACCTACTATTTTATTAACTTTGTAAGAGCAATATTTAAAAATTGTCCGTATTTATTTTTGGCCCTTTGTTGTCCCACTTATTTATGGCTTTGTCCGTATTTCTTGCTATGAGGTTAAGAGTATGACAAATGTGTCAGGGCCATCATCATCAGCCAGAGACATTTCAAAGTGTAGCAGTGACATACTTGTTGTAACACGCTCCCCCATGTAGTGCATTTGGATGTGTCCAAGTAAGGCAAGGAGCAGTGTAAGTGTGCAGACAGAATATCCCCCCATCCAAGGTAGATACATGTACAGTGGCTTTTCATCTGTCCTTGGTTTTGCATAATGTTCTGGTGTTCTGTCATATTTTTATACTGTTGATTTATGCTTGTTCTTCATCTTCTTTCGTTTTTTCCCGGTTAAGGGTCGCCACAGCGGATCACCTGTCCGCTCATGATTGGCAGTGGAGTTTTTTTTTTACAGTGTCGAGTTGCCAGCCCAGCGCCCAACCTTCCACAGAAGGCGCACACACACACACACACACACACACACACACACACACACACACACACACACACACACCTAGGACCAATTTAGAGTGTCCAATCCACCTGCAGCATGTCTTTGGGATGTGGGAGGAAATTGAAGCACCCGGAGGAAATCCACGCGACCACACAGAGGACATGCAGACTCCACACAGAAGGCACCCCAGCCGAGGATCAAACTGGAGAACCTCTTGCTGTGAGGTGACAATGCCACTGAACCACCGTGGCCGCCCTGATTTATGCTCGTTATTATTCAGAAAATGCATGTTGTTGGCTGCATGTTACTTGGTACTTTTATAAAGCTGAATATAAATTATAACAACTGCAAGGAAAAGTGGTTTGAGTTGAGTGCTGCTTCCTTTTTTATTCTTGATTTTGACTGGCATTCCAGTAATGTATTTAAAAAGTAATTTATTTTTTCATGCCTCACAACCTTTTTGTTTCCATCTAAATATTAAGTAAGCTGTCATGTAGCCAATGCATTGAAATATTTTTTTTCTTCTCCACTTCATTTTGTCTTGATTGGACTCTCATAATGACGGTTTGGTACCCAGGGCAGTGTATTTAATTAAAGTCCCAGTTTTTGTGGTTTTGAGTATAGCTCCACCCCTTTCTAGTTGGTCACACCCCTTCCCATTGGTCCCACCCACTCAGCTGTCTTCTGCAGCCAAGTCACCAGCCGCCACTGGTCATAGATAAGCCAACATTCTTATTCCTTATTCCTGCTTGTACTAGAGTGCATATACAATTGTCCAATCTCATTTTCCTGGTTAGCCGAGGTGTCAGGTAGTCTGCATTTTACGTTCTCTCTCCCTCCTTCTTCTGGCAGCTAGGTTTACATACCTATTATTCTCTCTCTCCCCTCTTCTATGTCCATTACCATTTTCACTCTACATAACACTTAAGCTTCATTCCACCTAACTTTCGGTCCATCTACTTTCACTTCCTCTTAACTTTGAAACAATCTAGGCACCAGACAGGCTACACTCAACCAGCCTTACAACCAAGGTGGCAAATAGGCTGTTTCCCCCATTTTTTGCTACTCATTCTTTCTGTACTATAACTATACATCAACTCACACTAACATTACTAACCATTTTATTTTAACTCTTCTATATATATATATATATATATATATATATATATATATATATATATATATACCTGTCAAGATACCCTATTAAGTAATTCAAACTATTATGCAGAGTGATTAACAGACTCAAATATCTCTACAAAGTATTAAGAGACAACTTTTCTGACTTATGTACAGAAAAAAGCAAATTTATATTCAGATCATTCTTATTTGCTAATACAGCAGCCCCCTTAACAACAATCACTTTTCTTCTCAATTATACACACTCTCATTTATTCTTTCTATTCCTTTGCCTATTTTTATATGTACCTTTTTTCTTTTTATATCTCTTTCCATATTGCTAGATGATCCAAACAGTGTGTCATTTGTTTCTCCTTCACCTATATTTAATCCTTCTGATATTATGAAATAACCTATGTTGGTTCTGTAAATACCCTTTCTGTCCATGAATTTTTATCCCAGAGTATTCATTTCTCATAACTTGTAACATTTTTCTTACATTTCCTTTCTTTTTGCATTTTACCTGTAAATCACAATTAAAATAACCTGTCAATATAATATTCACATTTATCACTATATAATCAAAATGTGGTGAAATAAACTCTTTCTTTACAAGTAACATAAGCATATAATGTTATAATTCTATACATTTGTTATTTCCATTTTAAATCTACAATGGCTAATCTTCCCATTCTTCCTAATGTTATAACTAAAAGTTTACTGTATTTTTGTAAAATGTTCCTATTCACAAACACTGCTCATTTCCTCATTTTCCAAATTCCAAATTATCTTACCCCCTTCACAATTTTTCTATTTGTAGTCTTTCTTCACTTGTTAAAAATCTTGAATCTCATAAAACAATTACACCTACATCACATTTATTATACCATTCCAAAACTCCTATCCTTTTTACTATGTTCTTAATACTATTCACATTCATAAAAACTACTCTAAAATTATTGCTTTCCCTTCTCCTTAACATTCTAGAAATTATGATCTTATTTTAGTTTTTATCCATTTCCCTTTAAATTTTCTTTTCTTATCTTTTATCCTTTTACCAATAGATTTTTTTCCATTTAGTACTTCCAAACAGATATCTTCCTCATCACTTATTTCAGAACCTTCCTCCAATACTTCCTTTTTTCTCCTTCTATGTCTTCTTTATCCGACTTATTTTCCATCTCCCCACTTCTAATGTTTCTTCTGTTTTTTTTTTCTTCTCTTTTTCCTTCACTCTCATTATTAATTTCAGCTGAACATTCCATCCACAAATGCCAAATTTTGCTACATTTATAACATTTGACTTCACATTTTCTTGCATCATGACCCAGTTCCCCACAGACATAACATTTATTTTTGTCACAATTATTTATCAAGTGTCATCCTCCACAAGAAAAAAAACATGTTTTGGGTAAAAGTCTACATTGGCGTAGATGAAAGTGCTTAACTTGTTTTTTATTTTATTTTATAATAAAAGTGCATTTTAATTAGCCCGTGACTCTATGTGTGCTTGAGAATCGGTACACTTTACAGTGTTACATTTTGTTATTAGTTGACTTTTGAGTTGGGTTTCACTGTTCCTTAGTTATTTTAATTATTTCACACTTAGAGGAAGAGGGTAAAAGACCATTTAGACCTAGCCTCATATAGATCCTTTTCAAATTTAAACCACTGCGGTGGTGGTGGTGGTGCGGTAGCGTTGTCGCCTCACAGTAAGACGTTGTCCTGTTCGATTCTCAGCTAGAGTGTCTTCTGGGTGGAGACATGCGTGAATGGGCGTACCCTCGTTGAAGGTTGTGCGTCAGGGCTGGCAACTCAGCACGTAAAAATCCACTGCCAATTTTTAGCAGACCGGAGTTCCGCTGTGGTGACCCCTAAGTGGGGAAAAGCCGAAAGACTCAACAAACAACAGCATTATAAAATTTGTGTTTACACTATTTAAGAGAATTGCAAATGTGTTGCCAAAATTGACAAATATAAATCAATGTAGTTTAGTGGAGGGGAGGCAATCATTTCAACTGAACAATGAAGCAGAGTGTAAGAAAACTTTGCTACTATTCATGGGTCTTGACAGAGATAAGTCTGCTGGGATTTTATGAGTAAGAAAATGTTAGCATTTCTGCTCTCAGACAGACTTATTATTCTTAATAATTAGGGGGATATGCACAGGGTTGGAGATAAAAAATTAAGAAGGTGAGTTACTCTCTGACAAACTGCATCTGAACAGAGTAACTAGGCATGGATTTCCTCTTTCCCCTTTATTACTTGCTTTACATTTAAAGCCTCTGGCAAAGAAAATAAAGAACTCGCAAATCAAGGGATACAAATGGATTGGCAGTCAAGAAAAATGTATTTGCAAAGGTTACTATTTTGTACCTAATGGTCTCAGACAAGGACATTTTGATGTTAAGGAGTACTCTTAGACAATCAAGTTTTTTTCAGGATATAAAATAAATGAAGATAAAACAAAGGCTATATAAGCAAATTATGTACCTTACTGGGACATAGCAAGATGAAGTATTTGGGTATACTGATTAAAATGGATTCCATTATGGCAACTAAGGATATGTGGAAAGAGGCTAAACAAAACACAACAAAAAACTGAAAATCTGGAAGCTCTTGATTACAGATGCAAAAAGTAAGATTAAAGCACCGAAAACATTTTTGGCCCTTTAGTTTTACATACGGGTCAGGCATATTTATTCGCAACCAACAAAGTTGTGAAAGCACATTAATAAAGAGTTGAAATAAAGTACTTGTGAGAGGAAGATAGCAAGAGATAAATGGAACACATTGATTTTTCCAACAGAACAAAGTAGTTTAGGGTTATCTGATTTGAAGTGATACCTTACAGCAACATAGTTAAGGCTGTTACATCTAACAGAAGCAGAAGTCAAAGTGGAAAAGGATGATGGTGAAACATGTAGAGGCCGGAGGTGGGAAGAGTTTGACAAATAAGGAGAGAGTAGGCCACTATATGCAGATCCTTAAGGAGAACAACCACAAGTAATATCACATTCAGAAAGTGTTCTAATAACTAAGCTAACACAGGAATGAATAAAGGAGATTTTGCCAATGGGGGGACTGCAGAAAATAAGCAAGCAGCAGCAGAAATTTATAGAAGAAAATTTACAAAGGAAACATGGTATTGGGAGCAAATAATTAGGAAGGGGAAAGGTAATAGAGTGGGATGAGGCCAAGCAGAAGTTTGGACTGCAGGTTACAGACTGCTTTCCCTACCAATGAATGATAGCAGGATATACGTAAGAAAAAGGGACAGGACAGTTCTAAGTGAAAGACTAGCTCTGATAGTGTTTTTAGTAGAATTTAGAACAGATGCTGCTATTAAAAAATGTATAATTAGTAGTGCACATAAAATACTGCATGATAACTATAAGAATCAATTAAACCAGGTTAGAAAAGACTGGAGAGAGACTGGAGACTTAACTTACAAAGAAGCAATGGAAAGACATGGTTCCCAAGTATGCAACAAAGACCAGAAGGTTTAGAATTTTTGCTTGGAAGTGTTTTCTTAGGTATTTTATACCCCAAAAAGATTTCATAGAATTTTTCCTCAGGTAGACAGCTAATACTGGAGGTGTAATGGGACAGAAAGAGAGGCAAATGAGAATGTGATTTTTGGGGATGGATTGAGATGGCAGATTTTAAATTTGTTTTTAAAATGTTAGTACAGCAAATGGTTGTAACTAAGGAAATTAATCTTTTGAACTTGGATATAGGAAGAGAATTGCCCTGACAAGGTAAGGTCTTACTAAAGTTTAATGCTACTGTTGGTGGAAAAAAAACAATAACTAGAAAATGGAAATGAAAATCTAAAAACAGCTGTAACTCCATCTAAATTAGAAAAAAATTGCAGCCAGATCTTTAGAAAAGGATTGGAGCAAACTACATAGAAATAAATGGAATTTGTGGGAACAATACATGCTGATCAGTGTTCAAGAGGAGAAGTGAGGTTTAAGGGGGAATGGAGAAATTCAGCCATTTATGCAATATCGGAGTCAATACCTGTTAAAAAGAAAAATTATTATTGTGTGTGCACCTATGTCTACAATGCAAAAATTTAACAAAGGTTTAAAAAAGAAAAGCTGGAGGAAACATGCAAAGAAGATCCTAACTCCAAATTATACAGGAGTCCTTCACTCAGGATTGCTTCTAACACTTGGAGCAAAACAGAGAATACTGGTAATTCATATTAAAGAGGTGACAGATCTATTTTATAGTAAGGGAATATGGCACCCTTATAAACATACTAGTCACCCCCCCAACTGTCTTTAAGCAATCACAACTGTGATCACTGTAGACAGATTGTATACTGTCAAAACTTTTTTCTTGCTGGTTCAACAAGTAGCAACCTAATAATTCACTGCTTCTATAAAAAAAGGGAATGGCTAAGTTAGTTGGAAATTACCGTGACTGCTTACCGACAAGCTAAATCATTCTGTTCTCTTGACAAATTATAATCTGTCTTTAAGCAATCCACTTGTAAATGGTCATTACTTATAGACAGTTTACACATGCATTTGCTTATAGACAATCTTCTATGTAAGGCACTTGTAAACTGACATTTTTTTAAAGGTTCAGTATGCCCTACAAGCTGACATCTACTCTTCTCACCCTTCTTAAGGCAAATTATCTACTTTTGGAAGACCCCATATACTGATGATCAATACAAAGGTCTGTCTGTCTAGTTTCAACATGTAGGCTATCTATAATGATCTCGTTACTTAGTGTGTATGTTAGCATTCTGTTGATTTGGAACGGTAAATTTCAAAAGGGACAGCTTCCTCTGGATAACCACTTCCCACATTTACTACTAGTCTGCAAAAAGATTAGGAAAAGATAAACTCTTGTTTGTTAATGCACCACATCATCGTTGCACTGTTAATTAAAATCTATATAGCACCTGACTTTAAACTATTTTGAATGATTTCAATGCCTGACGAAAAGGCATCATTTTTCTTAATGATGCGTGAAGTCATCTGTGTAGAAGACCACAAATCCTGGCCCAAGGATTTTGAAAGAATGCACACAAGCCATATGTGAAAAAATGGTTATTAACCTCTGAAATAATAGAGGAGGAACTAAGGTGTTTCTGACATTTTTCAAAATCTGACCATGCCATCAGAGAAATTCCTTCCTTCAAGACGGCCATCAAGGGGAAGACTACTACTGCTTGAGAGCTTTAATTCCCAATGTTACTTGGATACTATAATATTTTCATGTGTCACCTTGGACTAGGAACTATCAGAGCAAAGCAGGATGTAATGAATACAGTCTTTGCTGTCTGACTTTTTGAGATGAAAGACATTCAAAAATTTCCCATTGCTGAAGCCTATCTTGACTGAGAGAAATTACAGGTATTTTTGTATTCTTTGTATGAGAAGGAATTAAATCTGATTTTTGTGATCCAGAGAAATGCCCAGATCCCAGGAGCACTGAACATTGTGTTTAAGTTCTGAACACTGTCTGCCTGGGTAAGACAACTGTCCAGCTATGGACATGTGTATCACCAGTAGTCTGAGGTCAGCAAATTCAGCAGTCAGACAGTTGGTATGTTCCTTGGATAGAGTAGAAAGGCAAGTACCCCAAGCAAAAATCAAGGTTGCTGTCTGTGATATATATATATATATATATATATATACACACACACACACACACACACACACACACACACACAAGCTGAATCCTGAAATGTATTGTCTGTGAATTTCCCTCCACACAGAATTAACCACAAAGATAAAAAAAGACTTTCTCACTTAAGGTTGCAGCTTCCAACAGACAATAAAAAGAAAAAATAATAAAAGCATACAACCAACAGGCCAATATAAAACTTTCATAAAAATGAATGCTTTTGGGTCCAAGCCCTTCATTTTTTCCACTTAGAATTAAATATAGAAAGTGCAGAATAGATGGTAGGTTTCTAGTTTTAATGATGCACAAAGATTTTGTGGTTGTGTTGATGGATTCTTTAATGTTTCTGACTGGGGAAGATTTGAACTGCAGGTGCAGTTTGGTTTGCTTTTTCTGCAGTAAACATGTAGCAGAAGTGTTTGGGGAACATATTTCTCTTTTTAGACAGTTTTCCATTTCCCACAGTTGTGTGACCATGGGGTAAGCAGGTGCAAAGCAGTTTGCCTGTTTAAAAAATAAATAAAATAAAAAAAAAATAATGCTTAAGGGCCTTGGCCAAGATGGCTGAGAATAGCAGTTGGTAAAAACTCTTAAGACTAAAAAGTTTTCCCTGACAGTAAATATAATCAAAAAAATTAAAATTTTGAGATACTTGTCACCTAATTTTATTCATTAATAGAGAAAAGATTTATAGCTTCATGTTCTTCAAAAGCTGTAATTTTCTTGTCAGCATTTCAACTGCTTGGTTATGACAGAAGAAACTTCAGCACGAGCTACTCAAGAAATGGTACTCAGGATTTTTGTTTTAAAAAAGACATCCAGTCAATATCTGGTACACAAGATGTATTACTTAAAATAGATGAAGTGGATACCAAAACAGAACATTTCAAAGAAGAGACCAGAAAGAAGATGGAATGTTTAGAAATTCTTAAGAAACAAAGTGCACAACTCTAATGATTTGTTATATATATGTATTCATTTCTATGCGGTTTTAAATGTCTGATGAAGTGGTGTTTTATCACTATGAAAGCACTAACATTTTTAATATTCATTGGTGGAGTTATCCTGTTGGATTTATTCCTTAACTGTTGGCTGGTTCATTAGATGTGCTTGTGGATACACAGTATGGATAGTATTAATCTAGTATCAATTAATGTAAATGGATTAAATAATAGCAACAACAGGAAATCATTAATGGGATAGCTAAAATTAAATACAGGAAATATTATATTCTTGTAAGAGACTCACTTGATAAAGATAGACAATAGGAAAATAACTTAGGTTATGAAATGCTATCAACAGCATCTTTTAACAAAAAGAAGACAGGAACCTATTGGTTCATAGGTTGGTACTAGGCTATCGGCCCTAGGGCCTATACAAGCCTAACCATAACAATTCCCTGGCTATTTCTTCCCACAATATTTACTTCCCTGGACCCCTGTCTAGCAGGGCGACTGACCTGATCCTCGGGGTGAATTTCCTATCTCCCATCCAATTGTCAAGGTTCCTTTTGAAGAGGGCCAAAGAGGTGCTCTGCTTGACATATATGGGCAGTCTATTCCAGAGTCTGGGAAGTCTCTGGGTCAGGAACCTATCCCTCCAGCATGTTTTGTTCACTGTGATGACAAGGTTTAGATCCCTGGAGTGTGTGGCTCTGAGGGATTGGGATTTCTTTAAGTGCAGCATGTCCAACAGCTCTGGGTTTGACATGGCCTTGTAAGTTAAGCAGTGACCGCCTTTGAGTAGACTATATGTAACTGAGTACAGCTGGAGTTTTTTTTTTTTAAGACGATCAGCATAGGGCATCTGCTTTAGGCCTGTAATTCTTTTAGTGAGGTATTTCTGCAGCCTTTCCATTTGTTGCAGATGTCGTGAGAGGTACATACCAAACGGGACATTGTATTCTATAATGGGTCTAATGAGGGATGAGTACGGTGGGACAATGACCTCCTTTTTTCTGGATGAAAAGCCCTTAGTGATGAGGTGTGCCACATAGAAGGATTTCCTGACTGTTGTGGTTATTGAAGGTGAGACCACTGTCCACCTGTGTCCCTAAGTCTCTTATTACACTTTCGGTGTTAAGTGTACTGCAACCTATGTGGTAATTCACAGGTACATGTTTTTTCCCCAAAGGGGATAACTATACATTTCTTCGCATTGAGCTTGAGACCATGGGTCTGGCACCAAGCATCTGTTTCTGTAAGGCCCTTTTGTAGAATATCCACATCATTTGGGGATTCAATAATGGCTCCCACTTTGCAGCCATCTGTGAATCTTGTTAGCCAGAGTCCCTTAGTGTTGGCTTGTACTTCAGAGAAGTAGATGCCAAACAAGGACGGTCCCAAGACTGAACCCTGAGCTACTCCACTTATCACTTGTCTGGAGCTGGATTTGGAGTTGTCTACTTTTACAGTGTGGGTTCTTCTCAGTAAGGCAACCTATCAAATGACGTAGTAATTAATGCCCAGCTTAGTAAGTTTATCTATAATTCCAGAATGAGGGATCATGTTGAAGGCATTGGCGAGGTCTAGATAGGCTGTGTGGACCGGCTTACCCTCGTTCACAGCTCTGGAGACTTATTCAAAGAAGTCAATCAGGTTCAGGAGACAAGATCGGCCCTTCACAAACCCAAACTGAGTAGGGTCCAGTGTTTTAAAGTTGCCAATGTCTTTGTTTAAAAGTTCCATGATAATATGTTCCATGGCCTTACAGATAAGACTCATCAGACTGATGGGGCGGTAGTTCCTAGGATCCAAGGTGGATCCCCCCTTGTGGAGTGGGATAACTGTAGCTGTGCGCCACTCAGTGGGCACGAAGCCTGAGGTGAGGTTATGATTAAACATGACACTTAGGTGAGGTGCCAGTTCATTTTGTAGTTCATGTAGTACACAGCCGGGGATGTCGTCTGGTCCCACGGATGCTGTATTCTTAACTTTGGAGAGTGTGTTTTTTACCTGTGTGGCCATTACCGGAATTTGGCAATCTTTTGGTATTGAGATGGGCCCTTTAGGGGGTGAGAGGGGGGTGAAGTTGGCACTGAATCAATCTGCCAGGATATTGGCAATATCCTTGAGATCAGTACATTTAATACCATTATGTTGTAGCTCAGAGCAGATCTGAGCATTGCCATTTAGATTCTTGACATAGCTATAGAATGTCTTGTGGTTGTCTTTGGAATCTTTGGCAATTTTATTTTATGAGAGATATCAGCTTCTTACTTTACTGGTAAGGGAGTTTTTTGCATCCTGAGGTTTTCCTCTTTTCTGTAACAGTTTCTTCCTTTTGTTGTAAAGTTTGTTTAAGGTAGGGGACCACCAGATTGGCTTCCTCTTTTTCAGAGGAGACCATATTTGTAATATTTGGGGTGGCACGATTCATGCAAGAGTGGATGTGCTCATACAGTGCCTTAGTGTAGGATTCAGCAGTCAAACCTTCAGTTCCCATCTGCATAGGTGTTATGAAATTTGTCACTTCCGACTTGAATAGCATGAAGCTGGCTTTGGAGAAGTTTTTTTTACAGAGGTTTCCTTCCTGGGGGGGTGGGGAAGGGATGTGGATGTCATGGGTGATTAGCTTATGGTCAGGCCTGACCAACGAGGGAGTGACTAAGTGTGGAGCATCGGTTTCCCATGTTGGTAATGACCAGGTCTAGGATACTGGACTGCTACACTTTGGAGAAAATCTACTGTAATGTCATTCATGACCCCAAAGGGATGTGTAACATTTGTAATAATTAAATATAATGATAAACTCTATACACTAGTTAATTTTTACTGGATCCCTGGATTGGGTGCAAAAGTGGCTGAAGATCACTTAAACTTACTATACAGTCACTGGAAGGATAGTTTAACTTTAGCAGGGAATTTTAACTGCATATCTAGTATAGAAGATACAAGTGGACAGAACAAAGCTAAAATACTGGCATCAGCTAAAGAACTAAATGGATGGATTGTTGTAATAATTTAGTTGATTTGATAATAGTAAAAGCAGAAGATATGCCCTTCTTTACTATTATTCTGATGCGCATGCGACACAAACTACAACAGACAGAATTTATGCCTCTATAGATTTACTTAATAAAATTAATTTTCTTAAAACTATTCCCTGTCCATTACTGGATCATAATGCACTAAGCATTACTATATTAACAGATATAAAGAAATTTCAGAGACCTCCCAAACACGCTACACATAATACTTCTCTGCAGAACACAATACACATAATAGCTCACGCACCAGTGTCTCACCTGTCAAACCCTTAAGGCAAAACACAAAACTAAACATATTAGTCATAGGTGATTCCATCGTGAAACACACAGATGTCCAGCTCATCAGGCTGGATAAGAAAAAGGTCACAGTCCACTGTCTGGTAGGACCTAGGATCTGCTATATCACACATGCACTCAAGTCTTTCAACAGGTACTGTTATGACTCTGTCCTAGTCCATATTGGTGTGAACGACTTGAGATGTACCTCTCTGGACTATTTGAAGAAAGACATGACCGAGCTCTCAAATTGTGTGTCACAGGCAGGTATGTCCCTAGCCTTAAGCAGCATTTTACTTTACCTAGGATGAAGCCTCACTACAAACAGAAAATGACAGACTTAAATAATTGGTTTAGTTTCTGGTGTAATTCTAAGGGGATCCAGTATCTGTCAGCCTGGGATGACATGACTGACAGAGCTCAATCCTTTTCCAGAGATGGTCTTCACATGTCACTCCTAGGCTAAGGCTCATGTCACCCCCATAGTGCCTTTTTAGGCAGTGTCTCAAGAACAAAATTCCTGACATAAAAACTCCATATATAAACAACCTCAATGTTACGATGCTAAACGCTAGGAGTCTTAACATGAAACTGCACTCACTGGAAGCAGTCCTCACTTTGGAAGATGCAGATATTTGTGCAGTCACGGAGACCTGGTTCAAGGCTGTGGAGAGTACCCCAGCCAGACTAGGGTACACCCTCCTTCCACATGTTCAAAACCACAAACTGAAGGCATGAAAACTAAAGGAGGTGGTGTATCGATATTCATTAAAGATAACTACATCTCCACATTGGTTAAACAGTATGATTCCCTGGAGATACTTCAGATGCAATTAACTGCTGGTAGGACATTTATTTAAGTCACTGCCAGCTACACAACTCTCTCCATGAATCAGGACACTCACTCTGCCTGTGTGGATCTACTTGAGTCTATCAAGATACATCAGCACCATGGTTTTGGGCTACTATAACTAACCATCCACTGAATGGGTACATTACTCGTGCTCAAACTCACTTGCCCAAAGGTCCCTTGACCAGCTGGTTGAAACACCCAAAAGAGGTGCCAACACCCTGGATCTGGTGCTTAGCAAATGGAGGACCACTGCAGAACCCCCACTGACCCCCACTGTGAGGTCTTCCCTGGTGAGATATGACCACAAATCGAAGTACCTCTCAAACCTGATCCCCCCCAGCAGCAACTAAATTAAAAAAAAACTTCTCCAAAGCAGATTATAATCTCTTATGGGATGGTATAAACTGCTTCACTGCACCTCACCCCTCAAATGGAACTGCCAACTATGAGTTCTACATCCATGCTTTATACAAACACCTGTAAAACTGGATTGACTCAATTGTACCTGATAGGACCAAAACAAGCTCTTCGAAGAAGAGCAAACCTGCCTGGTGGACAACTGCCAACAACAGGCTTTTCAATAAGAGAAAGAAATTGCTTAAGAGTAAGAGGGAGCGAGCCCTAAACTGGAAATACTCCCTCAGCTTAAACAAGCAAATAAGACTTCTTGCGAAGTCCTCCAAAGCAAACTACTAATCCAAATTAGCTTCCTCAACTAAGGACAGCTATAAGGCATTCTTTAGCTACATCTGTAACCTAAAAGGAATGGTCCAAATTTGTGCCAAACAGGTAGTTAATAATACCACATATTCTGAGTGTGTGGACATAGCTAACCTGTCGGCCAACAGTTTCTGTGAAAACTTCACTCCGCTGTCCCAGCCACACATACCCCATGACATCCCCTACCACCTGTCCCCTTCTTTGTATCTCTAAAAAGTAGGTTATAAACGCCCTCTCTAAGGTCAAAAACACAGCATCTACGGGACCTGATAACATCCCAGGCTGCATCCTATATGGGCTCCAACAAGAATTAGCAATGCCATTGGGTACTCTTTTCAATCATAGTCTAAGCACCAGCTTCATCCTAGTTGAATGGAAAATGGTGTTTCAACTGACCCCAGGAACTACAGCCTTATTAGCCTGATTAGCCTTATCTGGAAGGCCATGGAGCAAATCATCATAGATCTTATCAAAAAATATATAGGTAATTTCCAAAGACTTGAACTACTCATTTTGGACTTGTCAAAGGGAGATCATGTCTGTTAAACCTGGTGGATTTCTTTGAGACAGTCACCAAGGCCCTGGATGAGGGGAAATACACGTATACAGCCTACCTAGACTTAGCCAAGGCTTTTGACAGTATTTCCCACTCAGGCATCATTGATAAACTCACCCAGCTATGTAGCCACCCTTGTATTGTTAGATGGGTCACTAACTGGCTCATTGATAGAACGAATACAGTTAAAAAAGGGGAATCCACTTCCAATAGCAGACCTGTAACCAGTGGTGTTCCACAGGGATCAGTCCAGGCACCTCTACTGTTTGGAATCTATTTCTCCGAAGTACAAGCAAAAACTAATGGTGTGTGGCTGACAAAGTTTGCTGATGACTGCAAACTGGATGTCATAACATCTCAAAATGATGTCAACATCCTACAAGAGGGTCTTACACACACAAATGATTGGTGCCAAAGTCATGGCCTTAAACTCAATTGAAACAAATGCATTACCATGCCTTTCTATAAGAGCAATGTTCCTGCTAACTACCACATCAACAGTAACACCCTAAGTACACAGATTGACAGCAACCTTACATTTGATCACCATATCTCCACAGTGTTAAGAAGGGCATTCTATACTGATCATCTCGTAAGCCTTCCTGTACTCTTTCCTCATCAGGCCAGTAACAGAGTACAAAACCCCTTTTGGTATGTGCCTTTCCAAACACCTGCAGCAATTGGAAAGACAACAAAGGTTCCTCAAAAGGAAAATTCAAGGTCTTCAGCATCTGTCCTATATGGGTCATCTGAAATCACTGTCATTTTATTCTGTTTCATACAGACTTACTCAAAGGCAATATCTGCCTTGCATATAAAGTGATCTCTGACACTGCTTTACTGGAAATGCTGCATATCTGCAAGTCAAATGGTACACGGGTTAATTACTCTAAAGACCTTAACCTGGTATATCACATTACTAGAACCTGATTAATAGAACAGATTTGTTTCCCAGAGGTTGCCACACCTTTGGAACAGACACCCACTTCATGTTGGGCAGAGTACCTCATTGGTTCTCTTCACATGTAATCTGGAGGATTGGATGGGTAAGCGTAAATTCACCCTGGGGATTCCACCTGTGTTCCCTCTTGGACAGGGGCAATGGGTGCTGATCATGGAAATAAGGGTAGAACTTGGCTAGGCCTGCAAGGGCCTTAGGGCCATTAGCCTAGTAACTTCCTATGTTCCTATAAATTCCAGTATATATGATGAAAACAAAGAAATTTAAGTGTTACCTTAAGAAACAAATTGAGATTTTTTTTATTATCTTTGAATAATAATGGTCAGGTCAGTAAAGTCATAGTATAGGACTCTTTAAAAATGCATATTAAAGACAGAATGTGAAAGAGTGGGATACAGAGTTGTAAGAAATACAAGATGAAATATAGAAAGTGAGGTTTGAACAACAAAGAAATTAAATAGTGAAGTCATTAAAAATTAATGAAAAACATCAAACAGCTTTAACGCATAAAGGGGAGCTAGCTTTAGGAAAAAAAAACTGGCACAGGTATGCAATGACTTCAGAAAGTCTACATAGATTAGCTAATAGAAGACGTTAAGCACAAAGGCAAAAAACAATAATATCTGAAATCCTTACACTAATAAGCTTACTTCAGAAGGAAGAAATGCTTAATATTTTTAAACAATTCCATGATCTGAAATAAAATAATAATCCTGATGATCACAAAATTGACAAGTATATAAAGAAAAATGGTACTAATAAATTTAATGACCAGTAAATATCTAAACAGAATAAGCCTATTAGCCTAACAGAAGTTAAAGAAGCTTTAAAGCAGGGGAAATGGTTTAAGCATGTAATAATACAGTCTGCTACTGTTAAATATATTAGAATTTTACTGTGACTTTTTCAGGATAATTCAGAGTAACAAAATAATTCCTCTTCATGGAAATTTTCTGTAATCTCACTTACACAAACAAGGAAAGGATAAGTTAGTTTCTTCATACAGGGCTATCTCATTAATAAATGTAGACTGTAAAATATTTACTTACACCTTTCTCATTAATAAATGTAGACTGTAAAATATTTACTTACACCTTTGCTAGAAGATTAAGAATTACAGTACATAACTGACACAGACATCCTCCAAAAGGGTCTTACTGAGACAGATACCTGGCGTCAAAACCACGGCCTCAAGCTAAATGCCAAAAAGTGCATAGTCATCCCCCTTGGAAAAAACATAGTACCCACAAACTACCACATAGGTGGTAGCCCCCTAAATACGGAAAACGTAATAAGGGATCTGGAGACCCAAGTAGATAGAAACCTCTCCTTTGATAATCACATTGCCAAAGTGGTTAGAAAATCCTTCTAGGTGGCCCACCTAATCACATAAGGGTTTGCATCCAGACTGAAAGAGGTCAATGGGCCCCTCTACGCATCACTCATCAGACCAATCATAGAGTACAATGCCCCATTTGGGATGTACCTTACAAGACACCTGCAACAACTGGAAGACCACATAAGTACCTCACCAAGAGGATCACTGGCCTCAAGTAGATGCCCTATGCAGCTTGAATGAAGAAACTCCAGCTGTACTCGGATGCATACTGCCTACTCAGAGGTGATCTCTGCCTGACATGCAAGGCCATGTCTAACCCAGAAATGATGGACATACTCCACCTAAAGAAAACCATATCCCCTTGAGCCACACGCTCCAGGGATCTAAACCTCACCACAACAATAAATAGGATGTGCTGGAGGGATAGATTCCTGTCCCACATACTTCCCATGCCCTGGAATACGATTCCAATCAACATTAGGCAGAGTTCCTTGCTAACCTTCTTCAAAATAAACCTTGACGAGTGGATGGGAAACAGAAAGTTTACCCCAGGAATCACTTCAATGGCTCTGCTGGACAGAGGCACAGTGAAATAACCTAAGGGGGCAGCGAAAGCCAACACATTCTGGCTAGGCTTATAAATGCCTTCGGGCAGATAGCCTAGTAGCTACCTATAAACCAATACATTAATTGTTAAAGATCAAATGGGATTTATAGTAAATAGATGAATGTATGATAATATAAAAACACTAACCATCTTCGATTTAGCAAAAGGATTGAACAAGAAACTTGTCCTAATTAGTTTAGATATAAAGAGAGCTTTTGATTCTTTGGATTAGAATTACTTGTTTAAAATGTTGGAAGTGTTTGCATTTCTACAACAATTTATTGGAATATTAAAAACCTGCAGAGAGATTCCAAAGTATATGTTAAAATTGGATAGTACCTTTCTTGAGTATTTATTTTAAACAAAGGCACAAAGTAAGGGTGTCCCTTTGTCCCCTGTACTATTTGCATTAGTTATGAAACCCTTAGATAGCAGTATAAGAAGCAATAAAAAAAAATGATGGATTTTCAATTAACAAGGATTCTCAATCCAAAAGAGTTTTTGCAGATATTTTACTAATAATACAGGATTTATATTATTCAATCAAAGAAATTGAAAAGATTCAAGAAGTGTTACTTCTGAAATTTAATAACAATAAAATTTAAACTTTAGTGTTAAAATCAATTACCATACAGTAAGTTTAAAGATAAATATAAACATATAATTGGAAAGGAAAATAAAATATTTAGGAATAAAAATCTATCAAGACATAAGATTAATCATTTTGAAAAAATAATTGAAAGAGTATTATTTCTTATTAAAAATGGAATTATTTTTTTATATTTCTGAGGATAGGTTAGTACTTATCAATGTGATTATATGACCCAAGATTATAAGTATTATATTCAATATCTTTAATACTTGAAAAAAACTTTTAAAGAAAATGGAAAAAAATGTTAACTTCATTCTTATGGTATCCTAAAAAGCCAAGAACTGCTTATAGAAATCATAAGATTGTGGAAGCATGGTGGTATTAGCTTCCCAGAGGTATAATTTTAACTGTATTATTGCAAAAGTCTGTTATACTCGGAATAGACTCAACCTACACTAGTCAATGGAAACCCATTCAGGAGCAGATTATTCTAAATTCTTATATGTTTACCAAATATGGTAAATTAGAAATATGCAACAATTCTTTCATCTGGTTAATAAAATTTATCTTAAAAGGAAATTCATTTTAATTTTTAGACTTGCGTATATGAAATCAATTCTTAAAACGATTATGTAATATGTTTTTAAAACTCCATTAATACCAAAATGAAAATTTTTCTGCTTTCTTAATGCACACTTCTGGATTTAAGGAAACTCAAAACAATGTTAAAATGAATTTATTAAAAAAAGAATAGATTAATATAGTCTGACTGCTTTGAAAAAGGAAAAGGTAGGTCAACAGAATATTTAAAGAAAGGTTGTAAGTTGGATAAATCTGTTAACCAGTTAATATTATCCATCACTAAGAAATTAAATGAATTTGTCGATAATGTGAGTGAAAAGGAACAGAACACTACTCCCCCATTATATGACTATATGAATGCTATCAATGAATGTAAATTGACCTACAAAGGAAGCATGTCCAAGTTATATATGTTAATTATAAATATGTATGATGCAAAATTCTGGAACTTTTAAGATAGTAGTAGACTAACTGAAAGTATAAAGTTCAAAAGGAGATGGTCAATTTTTCAAGGAAAAAAAAAAGCAGAGGTTCCAAGGAGGAGGAATTTGCTATTGAGGGGCCGTCAAGTTCAATACTCCTTTCATAATATGCTTAACCACAAAAAGAGATGAAAGAGGGGGAATCTATGAGCAGACAAGCTCAGATGGCAACAAGATGCACTTCGCCAGATAAGCAAGATAAGTGATCACTGAGTCGCTCATACAAATATTTCAAAATCAGAGGGCTAGATAATAAACTGGGCCCTCTAACATTGGTTAGGCATCACCTAGAATACACTGTCCCTCTTGTAAACATAAGATTTTGTAGGTTTGCCTGCCTACTTCCAATACCTGCTGCACATCCTCATGGAATAACTGCCTAAAAGGCATCAAGGTAGAGCAATAGCTACTGACAGACTGGATGATTCTAAGTTGGAGTACACCAGTCAGCCAGACACTGTGAAAGTAGAACAAGAGTGTGAGGAAGCTTGTGGTAATTGCCTTTGGCCAATTCCATTAAAAAGAAGAACTAACCTTGCCAAGCCAAAAGGGGTCACAACCACAATAATCTTGGGTATTGTTTTCTGAATCTTCAGAAAAATCTTTTTGGTCAAAAGGTTGGAAATGCATAAAAGAAAGCTCCTGTCCAAAGGAACAAGAATACTTCTGCCCTCCAAGCATGGCAGCAATAATGTATCAAACAGAATTTATCCAGCTGTCTGTTTTGAAAGGAGGCAAACAGAACTATTTGAAGTGCTCCCCATATCTGGATCAAATTCAGGCAGCTCTGTCATGTGTTTCCACTTTTGAGGGTCTGTTTGGGATCTGCTTAGTCTGTTTGCTACTAGGTTTTGCTCTGGCAGTATGTGGGATGCCTGAAGCAGAGAATGCTGTAAGACTAGTTCCCAGGCCATCACTGCCAACTGGCAAATAGGGTATGACCTTGTACCCTTTGTTCAGGTATCCCATGACTGTGGTACTGTGACCAATAAAAGGGGACTTAGAGACCCTAAGTGGTGAAGAATCTTTAAAGGTCTGAATCCCTGCTAAGATTTATTGAATATTTAAGTGCTTTGTAGAGTCCAAAGGACCCTACTCACTTTGCACTTAACTCACCTGTACACAGCTTCCCATGCAAAATCTGACAAAACTGTCAGGACTGACTGAAATGGGGTCTGGGGGGAGAAGGCTAGGTCTGGACTGAGGGACATCTGACCCCTTCCAAAACTGTAACTCTTATTTCACAAACTCCAGCACTGAGTACCTGGAAATCGAAGGGAAGCAGGAGCTGGATGCAAACATTTTTCAAATACCACTGAATCATTCACATGTGGAGTATGACTCGTGGTGTCATGAGGATCACGGATGCCATAAGGCATGCAATTTTGAGAGACACTCTTGCAGGGGCAGCTTCTTGAAGAGAGAATCCCTGAAAATGTTCTGAACAGTCAGGACAATGTCTTCTCGTAGAAAGGCCTCCTTTTTTCTGTGTCCATCATACATTCAAGGAAGACAATCCTTTGTGAGGGTGTGAGAAAGGACATTAGTAGGTTCAACTTGAAGAAGGAAGCAATTGAGATGTGATAAGCATCCTTCAGATGTAAAGTCACTATGAAACAGTGGTCTGGAAGAAGGGTATCAGCATCTGCAGGCTGATTATTTTGGATTTGGGTACTTTCAGAAAGGCAGTGAGGTACGCTAAATCTAACACTAATTTACACAATAGCACTTTTTTAGGCACCTGAAAAATTCTGGTGTAAAGTCCTTTTCCCTTTTATTACATGAACTGGATGTACAATCAATGCTTGCAATATGTGAAGGAGTACTGGACAGATCAGACATGTCGGATCTGGAGGGTGCGGAGGGATTTCCTTGAAGGAAGAAGGATTTTCTGTCCACTACCAAGAGTATTCTTACTGTGTTATTCTCAGCACCTACTTGTTTGAGACTACTTGTGGCCAGGCTGCTTGGCTGAGTAGGGAAAGAGGGACAAGAGGAACTAACGGGATGCCCAGAGTCTTGAGGCTATGATATTTTTTTCTGCTCTTTGAAGTTAAGGGAGAACCTGGGAATATAAAACATTCTAGACAACCCCGTGCATCAATTTACCTATATCAACCCCATTGTTTGAGAATATGGGAAGCAGTATAAACCAACACAAATTCCATACTTAAAGGATGTTACAAAATCTCATTTTTTTTAAATCCTCAGAAAAATTCTGGTTATGTAACCAAGCAAACTTTCTCAACACAACAGAAATGGCTGCATTTCCAAAAGTAGTGTCCACACCTTCCCAGACATTCCTCAAAGCAGGTTTCAAAACCTCAGTCAAATAAGAAACAATCTCATTCATATAACAGTTTTGTTCGGCAGGCAGAGATACATCAAGGTCATCTAAACTGTAAACACATTGCCAAATACATTTCTATACGAAGCCATGCAAATTTACAATTCTAAACACTAAACTACAATGAGCTAACTTTTTACCTGAGATTCTAACCACTTGTCAATTTAATCCGGTGGTATAGGGTTAGAAGAAGGCAATGTTCTCTTGCTAAAGCTGGCTGCTGGGAAATTGCAGCTGGTCAGCTGACAAAGGAGCAAAGGCAGGTGCAAGATCAGAGTAAAATTTGTATTTTCTCACAGCCTTTCTAGCCAAATGAGCCTTAAACACAATTTTACAGTCATTTTCTAAGGCTGGTCACAGAGGAGAAACCCGCCAAAATATTTGGAACCTCATCCTCAATAACATCAAATCTACCATTATCTGGCATAGCTGCAGATTGCTTCAAGTCAAATACATTTCAAAACGTAACTAGTCTCAATGGAAAGATGAACATTTGCTTTGATTTTTGAAGTTGTTCACCTCCCAAAGAATACGACTGGATAGACTCAGAGTGCCCACTACTGTCTTCATCAGAGTCCTCATCAAAATCTGCAGTGCTAAACTGATTTCTAGAGAAGGTAGCCCCATAATAATTTTGAATAAGAGAATAGCCTCCAAGATTAGCAGACTCTAAAACACTTATAGCTAAGGAAATCACATCAGCCCTAAACATGATGATAACCTGATATGTCTGCCGTATGTTGGAGTTTCTGTTTCTTCTTACAATGAACTACACTTGATGACTAAATATCTGGGGACAGAGGGCAGCACAGTGGCATGGTGAATAGCGATGTTGTCTCACAGCAAGATGTTCCCCAGTTCAATTCTCAGCTAGGTTGTCTTCTTTGCAGAGTCTGCATGTCCTCCCTATGTTTGTGTGTGTTTCCTACAGATGCACCGCTTTCCTCACACATTCCAAAGACATGCAGTAGGACTGGACACTCTAAACTTGGCATAGGTGTGAGTGTGTCTGGTGTGGAAAGATTACCGCAGCAGGGCTAGCTACTTGGTGTCAACGTTGGCTCTAGATGATTGTCACTGTTGAAGTGACACCCCGATCCCATGTGCAAATAATGAGAAAAGGGGTTGTAGATGGATGGATGGAGAGTATTATGCCTGGCAAAGGGTCGCTTACCCCAGACATTTTCTGCAACTGAAGAGTTTGGTTTTCCTACACCTGAATCAGGTGCTGGAACAGCCCCAGAGGATGCATCTGACACCCGTTTCATAGATGGCTGCGGGCTAACAGTGGATTGATGGAGAAAATGCTAAGTGGTACTTGGGCTAGCTTAAGACAACAGATTCACAAACCATAGGCTGAGGCATATTTGTATTTTTTTTTCTTTTCAGGTACAACTCGATTCAACTGTGGCACTGACAGTTAAGAAAAGTTTACCTAAAATGGGGTGGGGGCATCCATAACAGGATCCATCAAGTTAGGAGAAAAAACACCAGCCAGAATAATATATTAACACTACTGAGGTTTGACTAAGAACAGCAATAACAGAAAATATGAACTATGTTCCCATACTGCAAATAGGGCTAAACTGCATAAAATATAGCAGAAACAGTTTGAATTGTGCTAAGCCTTGTTTTACAATCTATACAGTATAGTATTCTCTTATCTAAATAGTGACAAAAAAATCAAATAGATGTCCTTAAATTAAATAAAAAAACTTTTAAAACCGTGCATATAAGCATTTACTTAAAAATGAAAAAAATCTCCCCAAAAATGAAAATAAAGTATTTTGCAGTAAAATCATGATGTAACAATAACTGCTATAGCATTGCTAACCAATATTAACTACTATAAAAATGAACAAAAAAGTAAAAAAATGTACAAGTTTCCTGTCAGAACTTAAAATCGGAGCTAATAAACAACAGAGACAAGAGGTCTAGTGTTCACCTGACAGCACAGAATCTTCAGTTTCCCAGTACAAGTCATAGAACACTTTAGAAAAGTCCCATAAATGCCTAAAGGCAGTATTAAACATATGAACACCATCTCAGTTAAATTAGAATTCCAAAAAGTTTAAATCAGTAGTAAATAGCAAAAATGCTAAAATAAAAATTTAAAACATATAAAATATATATAAATATATATTATAATAAAAAGGGAAAAAAAATAAAAGTATATAATAATGAAGAGGAGGGAAAGTTTCCAAAAGAATCTTTTCTGAGTCTGGATGCTGTAATCCACCAATGCAGGCTACTGAGGAGATTCAACTGTACAAGACCTACAGCCAGGAATAAACAGTGAATAACTGACCTTCTGTGACAAGGGTTAGGCTTCCCCAATGGAAGGGGTTTAGCCACTCACCCATCACAGAGAATCAGAGGAGGAGATTCTGTGCTATGGAAAGCTGTCAGTATTATGTTTGTGCAGGCACAGAACCCATATGTCACTGAAGCAGTGAGTGATGTACTACTGGTAACAGCATGTAAATCTAATCTCTTAGTGTTTTGGGTACTTGGAATGAGTTGCAAACTCTCTGGAGTACATTGTAAATAGCATATCTTACTTTGTCATCTCTTAGCTACTACTACTGGACTGTAAAAAAGGGGAATATCTTCCACGTAACAGAACAGACAGGCAGGGGAACAGGACAATAGTGGATTGTCACTGGCTGTTACTGCTGCATGTCTTATTCTTTAGTTCTTGACAGTTCTGCAGGTTACACTTTGAGCTACATTTTTGGAACTCTTTTTTCCTTCTAAACTGTTCCTGCCTTTTCCCTATAAACTGCTACAGCCTTTGAAGAATTGTTTTGCTGAACTGAAGGTGACGCATCTGCTGAACATAATTTTATACTTCTCTTCTAGCTGTAGCAGTAACTTCTCTGTCTCAGGGTCAAGCATGACACTTTGTGAAGCACTAATGTAAAGGGGCTTCTAGAAGACATTTTATGACATTTGAAAAAGGATAAATTCTAAGATAGTCTCCTTAACACTAAGCCAGATATTGTGACCTTGACATTTGTTTCATAGCATTAAAGTCACACTTCAGGATACTGAAGGAAACTTTATAAGGAGCTTGCATTTTTACTTTTAATATCAGCGATGCTCTGTGCCAGATCATTAGTCTCCTGCAAGATCTTATCCCAATATTGCACCATGCAGGTCTAGAAATTTATAGTCCTAAGACTTCTGTATCTGAACTGTATCATAGTTTATCATATTATTCTGGTATTACATTCTCTTTATCACTTGGTAAGACAGAGGGGGAAAAACCTTTAGCTATAGCTATAATTCAAAGTGGAAAGAGATGAAACAGGGAAGAGGCTCAAGTAACAAGGAGGGACAGGGATTTTGAATGCAGACCTTTAAGGAGAACAGCAATAATCACACAGATTATATTCGTAAAGCAGCAGCAGGTCTTCTAGGAACTAAGCCAACAACAGAATGGAGAAAGAAGATTCTGCAGATAGGGATGACTGCAATTAGGGATACAGATAATAGGCAACAGTGGGCAGGAACATACCGGAGAAAAGCGGTGAAGGACCCATGGTATTGGGAGCAAATAACTAGAGAGGGAAAGGTAATCGGATGAGAAGACGCCAAGGACTTGTTTGGACTGCAGGTTGGAGATTGTCTTCCATATCAAGGATTGATATCAGAGTATAGGCAAAGACAAAGAAATAGTGGGTCCTCAACAAAACGACAGTTCAGATACAGAAGTCTTAGGACTATAAATTTCTAGACCTGCATGGTGCAATATTGGGATAAGATCTTGCAGGAGAATAATGATCTGGCACAGAGCATCGCTGATATTAAAAGTAAAAATGCAAGCTCCTTATAAAGTTTCCTTCAGTATCCTGAAGTGTGACTTTAATGCTATGAAACAAATAGTGACAAAAAAATCAAATAGATGTCCTTAAATTAAATAAAAACACTTTTAAAACCGTGCATATAAGCATTTACGTAAAACTTTTAAAAAATGATAAAGTTTTTAACAATCTACAACAGAAATTGCTGTTAAGGAAAGAATAATTAGTAGAGCATATAAAATGCTGCATGATAATTAGAAGAATCAATAAGAAGAGGTTAGGAAGGGTTGGGAAGAAAGACTGGATAAGCAATTCACAAAGAAACAATGGGGGATATATGTATGCCTCCCAAGTATGCAACAAAATCTAGAAGATTTAGGATCTTTGCCTGGAAGTGTTTACATAGGTATTTTTATACCCCAATCAGACTCCAAAGAATTTTTCCTCAGGTAGACAGCAACTTTTGAGGTGTGATGGGGAAGAAAGAGGTAACTGGGAACATATTTTCTGGGAGTGTAATGAGATGGCCAATTTTGGGGATTCCCTACAGACTGCTCTGTCGGAGATGCTGGGTGAGCAAATTGGAGGGAAATGATTTTTTTTTACCTATGATACATAATCGGAACTGCCTAGACATAGTAAAGCCTTGCTGAGTCTAATTATGATGGCTGCCAAAAAAAAAGCAATTACTAGAAATAGAGAAAAAAGTAACAGAGATAAAACTACTAGAACTGGGATCTTTAGAAAAGGGTAGGAACAAATTACATAAGAAAAATGGGATCAATGTGTGCAGAGGAGAAACAAGGTCTTAAAGAAGACAGGATATGAATGACCATCAATAACTGGATATATTAAAAGTGATGTATAATGTTTGCAGCTACAATTGTGTCGGCACAGTTTGTAATGTATAATGTGTGCAACTGAGATTATGTCTTTATGGTCTGTTTTCATTTATATAAATGTAAGATTGCCTCCGTCATACATGATAATTTAAATAAAGATGTTTCCTGTTTAAAAAAAAAATGTTAGCTATGGCTCTGCCAACAGTTAAATCAGCCACAAGCTTCTTGCAGAGGTATCTGATCTCTTTCTGAACCCAGTTAAACCTGTTTTACATTTTTGGGGCACTCAGCTGAGATCTGGGTTCATGTGTCACAGCTCTGTGCAGGTTAAAAAATGGAATAAGTGGTGGAACAACAACATACGTAAGTGATTCAAGCATCAGCAAATCTATACATCTTTTTTCAGTAGATGAAACTTTCCTTAGAGCTCCACTTAAATGATCTTTTACTAAAGGGAAACATCTGCTGGACGACAGACAGATTAGAGTGAGTTTTTCTCTTCAAAGGTAATGCTCAGTCCAAATGGAAAACAAATTCTATCGCCATAAGCCACCATCTCGCCCTTTTCTTCTGCACTATTAGTACGTTCAGGATGAATGCGTTCTATATTACTCTTTTTTGGAAGATTAAGGAAGAAATGTGGAAGCTTCAGTAGACCTTTGCAGCAGTATAAAATAAGTATTTGCATACTCTTCATAATTTACTGATGTCACTGAAGAGACAGCAGATATCAGAAGGACCTACACCAGATTAGTAACTGTGTGATCTTTGCATATCTGTGTACAAGGCATCCAAATACAGGAGACTTCAGATAGGTGATACAACTCAGGGCACCAAAAACAGTGGCTCCCTGTCTCTAGGCATTCCTTCAAGCATTATATGATACTGCTCTAAAGTTACTCTGCAGAATGCAAGGGAAACGCTGGAGCACTAAATGGAGGCTTGCAAGAAGTAGATCATACACCAGACACCAATAAATGGATATCTACTAAGGGAAGTAAAATCTGCAAAATTTTATATGAATCCAAATAAAGCTCCATCTTCAGACCCAGTGAAGTTGCCCTGCAACTTGCCTCAGCATCACTACATCTTCTATTATCCTATCCTGCAAGAACTGGGTGCTTGGAAGATAATGGGGAATGTCAGGTTTCAAATTGCTGAGGGAGGAAAGCAAATGGTATATCATTATCACAGTCAGATGCAATGAGAGGAGCTGTTTTACTCAGCACAAGTTATTTCATTCATTTTAATACATTTTAACATGTTCTGAATTGGATTTAAAGCAATTGTTCTTGGAGGTTTCTTTAATTCTCTTTTCTTTTATCAGATATTGCTTCTTAAAGTAAGTACACAGTATCATGGATAATAAGCTATAGTAGTAGTAGTAACTGAAAGAGGAGGGAGTAACAGTAGACAAATGGTCACAAAAATTTACATTTTTTTTTACTTCTAGCAAATGTTATTGTTACTAAATTTAGTATAATGCTAACAATCAAAACTACTGTGAGCTTTTGTAAACAAATCAAAAAAGGGCCAGCTCTGCGATAAACCTTCACTGCAACCACAAACAAATCCAAACAGAAATGTATTCCAGTCGAAGGAAACACGATGAGCTAAACGTCTAACAACACTCAGAAAACTTTAATAAATCACAAAGCTTTCGGATCTACGTCCTTCTTCAGTGTGTAAAATAAAAATCTATTCCCTCTTTAAATACAATGCAAGATTACATGACACAGCTTCAAGAACCAATAGTCTCCTAAAAGGTGTACATCATTTTATACACACATTAAAAAACATTCAAAGTTTCAACTACACAACATAACATATATATATATATATATATATATATATATATATAAAATAAAGGACACGTATATAAAACATTGAACTTTAAAAAATATATATTTAGAAAATGAAATATTCTTCTGTTCACTTCCTTACAACCATCTGCTTCTTCTTTAATATTGGTTTAAGACTCACACTTACAACATCTGCCTGAAGTAGAGTTATCCATTCATATTCACTCATCTCCAGAACATTGTCATCACCCCCTCTAATATTTGGGAAGATACCATTAATAGCCCAAAACTTGAACATATGCTCAACACCTTCATCCTCAATGTGTTCAATAATTCGATCCTTACGTCAACGCACTGATTTGCCTATATAAAAAGCTGCGCATCTCACACAGGTAGCAATATAAACCACATTACAAGTATTGCAGGTGGCAAATTCTTTAAAATTATATTTCTTTTTTGTTAAAGGTTGTGTAAACTCATTATCTTTATGTATGCCAGGGCAACATATAAAGGTATGGCATGGAATTTATTTGTGGCTGCAGTGAAGGTTTACTGCAGAGCTGGCACTTGTTTTTACTTGTTTTAACTAATTTTTTCTATCCGCCTTGGGCACTTCATGGACTACGAGCATGACACAGCCTGCATTAGCAACTGGGTCTTTCTTGAACAATGGTAATGTTGGTCGTTCAATTTATGGTATGTTTTAAATACCTAACAACCCCCTGCTTGGGCAACTAAAGAGAGTTAACTCCTTTAGTGATACCTTCATGAATGAATTGAATACGACTTTTAAAGAAATGACTGAGGTATTGGAGAAAAAGGTATGAATGTTTAAAAATTTACAAATATTTGATGGGGTGATAATGTTCTGGAAATAAGTGAATATGAAATGATCACACTACTTCAGACAGATGTTAAACCTGGAGTTAATGCAAGTGTGAGTCTTACACCAGTATTAAAGACAAAACATACGGTTATAAGAAGTGAACAGAAGAATATTTAATTTTTTAAATATAAAAAAAAAAAAATAATTTAGTTTTTTATACGTCTTTTATATATACATATATATTTTTTTTGTTTTATGTGTGTATTTGAAACTTCAAATGTTTCCTTCTGTGTGTATAAAATGTACACCTTTTAAGGGAATCTATTGGTTCTTTAAGCTGTGTCATGTGATCTTATATTGTATTTAAAGAGAGGACAGACTTTTATTTTACAAACTGAAGGACGTAGGTCTGAAAGCTTTGTGATTTATTGAAGTTTTCTGAGTGCTGATAAGCATTTAGCACATCAAGTGTTTCCTTCAACTGGAATACGCTTCTGTAAACAAAACAGGCATTGCAGATGATAATCTTTAGGGAGACTCAGACAGCCACAACAGCAGTTGTTGAAAAATTTCTCCCTGAATTTCACTGGAAGCATTAAATTCAATATTACAGTCATAGCATTCTACAGCTATAACACATATAAAGGCAGTGACAGTACTTGTGCCCGTCAGAAACAGGAAATCATGGAATAATTAGATAATCCAGCAAAGCAGTGCAGTGTTTAGAGCCAGATAATGGTCAAATGGGGCCCAAGCCAGGGTAAAGGATCAGCCACTCCATTGTCTCATTATTTAGCTATTTCTCCCCAGTTACCATAAACACTTGTTTAAACCTGCCAGTTTCTACACTAATTAGAGATATTTAAAATTTATTTCAAATTTTACAGCACAAACATTGACAGCCATTTTCTAAACAAAACGATACAGTTTCACAATGAAAACTGACATTGCATGAAGAGTAAGCTTCTCTGCCCTGAAACTCACATTCGTTGAAATGGCACTGAAACCCACATTCAAAAAAATGCATCTGGCCAGTGGCGGCTAAAGTTTACTTTTAGGCTGTTTTCAAACCATAGGCCCCTTGCATACATTTTGGAACAGTGCATACATACATGCATGTGTTCTTTGATACACCATCCTGATCGTATTAAATTATATCCATTGTATAACAGAGCACCACTTGTTGGTGTGTTTTAAATTTGTAGGTTTGAACATTTTTCAGTAAGCAATGAAACAAAATGCAACAACCAATAAAGATAAAACTACCCATTACAGAACATTTCAAACATAGGATCATAGGAGGGTACTAGGCTATTGGACCTGAGGCCCTTATAAGCCTAGCCAAGAGTTCAGCCCATGTTCAGACAAGTCAGCACCAGATGCCTCTGTCCAGCAGGGACACAGGTGGAATCCCAGGGGTATATTTTCTGCTTCCCATTCAGTTATCCAGGTTGCGCTTAAAAAGGGGTAAAGAGGTACTCTGCTTGATGTGGAGGAGGAGTCTATTCCATAGATGGGGGGAGTCTCTGTGACACAAATCTGTCCTGCCACAAAGTCCTGCTGATGTCACAGACCAGGTTGAGGCTGCACATGCAAGTTACTCGAGTGGAGTTTGACTTGCGTATATGCAGCAGTCCCATCATCAAGGTGGGGTCCATGATCGCCTTGTACACAAGACAGAGATCACCTCTGAGGAGTCTGTATGAAACTGAGTAGAGGGACAAGGCTTTTAGCCTGTGTATGGTAGATGTTTGAGGCCCTGGATTCTCCTGGTGAGGAACCTTTGTTGTCAAACCAGTTGTTGCATGTGCTTTGTGAGGTACATGCCGAAAGGGGCATTGTACTCAATGCTTTTGTTTGTCTTTCGGCTTTTCCCGGTTAGGGGTCGCCACAGCGGAACTCCGGTCCGCTAATGATTGGCAGTTGGTTTTTATGGTGTCGAGTTGCCAGCCCGATGCCCAACCTTCAACGAAGGCACGCCCATTCAACGCATGTCTTTCGAATGCCCACTTGACTGTGTGGAGGACATGCAGACTCCACACAGAAGGCACTCCTAACCCAACCGAGAATCGAACGGGAGAACCTCGTGCTGTGAGGCAACAACGCTACCACTGCATCACCGTGGCTTGGGGCATTGTACTCAATAACGGGCCTTATAAGGGAAGAATACAGGGATGTTATGACCTCTTTGTCCCTGGATGAGATACCCTTACTTATGAGGTGGGCCATGTAGAAGGCTTTCCGTGTAACAGAAGCAACATGGTGGTCAAAGATCAGGTTATCAACCTGGGTGCCTAAATCCCTCATTACTGACTGCGTGCTTAGGATGTTACTAATGTGATAATTTGTGGGAACATTACTCTCCCCAAAGGGGATGATAATGCATTTTTGTTATTCAGCTTGAGTCCATGTTTCTGGCACCAGTGATTTGTCTGAATGAGACCCTCTTGGAGGATGTCTCCATCGCTAGGGGAATTGATGACAGCACCCAGCTTGCAGTTATCTGCAAACTTGGGTCAGTCATAGTCCACTGGTTTTGGCCTGCAAAGTATATCCCAAATAACAGAGGCCCCAAGACTGAACCATGGGGTACGGCACTTGTTATGGTTGTACTGCTTGAGGTGGCTTCCCCTATTTTGACTAGGTGGGTTCTATCAGTGAGCCGGTTTGCTACCAATCTGGTAACATACAGATCGATGTCTAATTGAGAGAGTTTATCTATTATGCCTGAGTGGGCAATAGTGTCAAAGGATTTGGCCAGGTCAAGGTAGGCAGTGTGCACTGTCCTCCTCTCGTCCATGGCTTTGGTGACGGTCTCAAAGAAGTCAACCAAATTTAGCAGACATGTCCTCCCCTTGACAAAGCCAAACTATGTGGGATCAAGTGTCTGGAGGTTGCCAACGTCCTTGTCAGTGAGGTCCATGATAATCCATTCCATGGACTTGCAGATAAGGCTAGTTAGGCTGCCGAGTCTCTAATTTCCTGGATTGGTGAACGCTCCACCTTTGTGAAAAGAGAAGACAGTGGCTGTTATCCACTCAGATGGGATGAAGCTGGGACTCAGGCTTTGGTTGAACAGGGTGATTAATGGTGCTGCAAGTTTCTGCCTGAGTTCACATACGATGCAGCCTGGTATGTTATTGGGTTCCATGGAGGCTATTTTTTGCCTTAGGGAGAGCAGTGATGACCTGTTCCCCAGATATAAGGGGAAGGGGGCAGGTACTGGGGATGTCCTGATTTACTGATGGGGGGACAGAGTGGTGAATTTTTCGCTGAATCTGTCAGCCATCAAGTTTGCTATACGACGGCATTTGTATATGTGGTGTTCTTGACCACCAGTTCTGAACATATCTGGGTGCTTCCTTTGAGGTTGCGGACATATGTGAATAAGGCCTTATAATTGCTTCTAGCAGATGTGGCCAATCTGGACTTGAAGTTTGTTTTGGAGGATTTCACTAGTGCTCTTATTTGCTTGTTCAAGCTAAGGAGACATTGCTTCCAATTGAGCACCTGCTCCTTTCTTGGTCCTGGACAGCAATGTTTTCCTTTTGTTACAGAGTTTATTTATTGCAGATGTCCACCAGACAGGTTTACTCTTCCTTGCGGAGGATGATTTACTCCTTTTGGGTATTCCTGATTCCATGCATCTATATAAATGCTTGTATAGTGCTTTGGTGTAGTTTCCCAGTTCCTATGGGGGGGGGGGGGTATGAAGCTGTTTAGACCATCCCTCAGGAGGCTGTAATCATCTTTCGGGAAGGTTTTATGTCTGATCCTAGCTAGAGGCGGGTTGGGGGAGATGGTAACTTCAAAAGGGAGTGCTTTATGGTCGGGATCTCACCAGGTTAGATGATACTATAGGGATGCTACCAGTAAAATATTTGTCATTATAATGTTCCAGTATTAATTAAAATACATAATCTCTGCAGAAGTAAAAGTCATCTGAATAGTTTAACATTAAAGAGCTCTATAACTAATGAGTTTACTGCTAGCAAACAACTTTACATTTCAGTGTTTCATGTACAAATTTAGTGCCTGCTGCCCTTGAGGACTAAATTGTCCAGGTTACATTTAAAAAAAAATGGTAAGCTTGAAATATTGCAATATGGAATGGATGCCAAACCAGCAACAGATTCATAGCTACTAGGCATCTCATTCAAAGGTGAACACACTCAGGAGTTCAGCACTCCCATTCCTCCTTAAACGGCACTACAATATCAGCACTCCATCTATATTGGTGTGGGAGTAGAACCCACAGCCTTTTGCACCAAAAGGAAGTATGCTACCTGTTGTGCTACTTACTAACACTGCTTTCAAATTTTATAATTCAAAACACTGATTATGTCCATATGCTAAACAAAACAGAAACAGACTTAGCATAAGCAACAGTAAACTTTTCTTCTCCTGAAACTCAATATTCCTTGAAAATGCATAGAAACTCAACAACAGTCCTCAAAAATGCACAGAAACTCAGCAGTCCTTGAAAACGCACTTGCTGCTGACAGTTTGGTAGTTGGTGTAGAGGATTAAGGCTCTAGTGTCCCATAATCAAGGTGCAGGGTTTGAGTCTGAATTAACCAACCTGCCATCCCTCACTGGGGCATTGCATAAAAACACACACCTCTAAACTTGCTCTGCTCTCCATAAAATCCATACTTCCTCATCACTTTCATCTGGAATGTGGAATGACAATTCTATGCAAAAATCACTGTGCTCTCCAAATTTTAAATGTGCATGCATCTTTAATATGATGCACACACAGATGCAACTAAGGATGCTCCCTGCATACATCTTAAAAAAGACATGTATGTTTTAGTGGCAGCTTCCCTGGCCAGTGCCCCCCCCCCAAAGCTAGCAGGCCCTAGGCAGCTGCCTAGGTCACATAGTGCTGGATCCAGCTATAAGAGTGACCAGTGCCATCAGGTACAAAACAGGAAGAGAATAATGGGGTGCAGTGTACTTCATTTTATAAGTTGGCTTTTCCCAACAGCCATAGCTCAAGAATGCATGATGCACAGAACAGGGACTTCCTACTACTGAAAAAAATCAGGCCAGGCTTCCTTTCATCCTCAAGGCTTGGTCCCAACATTTTATGATGCTCTGCAGCAATGGCCCTTAAGATGAAAAGCTTACTGCAGTTTCCGCCATGAGTTAGGTTCTTTGCAGACCCTTTACTTTAAGGATGTAATGACAATGGCACTCCTATGCATGATCATTCTTTTCTCTCAGTTTAGGATAATTCACTTTAATGCAGAGGGTAAAAAGTATCCATGTATTAAGTCTTCCCATAACTGTCTTCATTGCTTTTATGTATTTATTTATTTTTTACTCCTTTATACATTTTAAAAGATTATGCTCCAGGCTTAACAAAGCTGCCCAATTTTCTTCTGCATGGTCCTTGTTATTCTAAATGTGTCCCTCAATTTCCTCCTCCCCCTAAAGATGCATTTCTTGATCTTGTCTCTTCTGTTTTTTGTTAGACTGCTAAACTGCAAGTTTCTTATTCTCCTCATCCCTTTCTTTAAAAAACAAAACAAAAAAAAAAAACACTTGAAAACCACAATGATCTTCTGTTTCTTTTGGTTAATATACTTGCTTCAAACAAAAGTGTATATTGCTCGAGTGAGAGGAGAAATGTGGAGAACACTAAAGTTTGCTATCAGTCTAACCTGTACAATGACTAGCGGTTTACTGTGCAATTTATCTGTGGGCATCTAAGACAGGACTGGTGAAAAACTGTCCATTACAGAAATATATGCAGAACATGTAGCTCGACTTCCAGAAAAACAGGCATGACTCACTAACTGTTGTGCTACACACCTGAAGGGTTGCAAAGCAAAGACCTGTGTTTGCTCTAATGCATTTACTGGTGTTTAAATGAATTGCTAAGTAGGGTAAGCCTGCAAATCTAGTTTCTGTGCACAACAGTCGCCAGCACAATGGATTACCAAACTTTTAGTTAGTTTGGGTATGTACATAAAGTTTACCTAGCATTTTTAAAGAACAGAAGCCAAACAATAAAAGTAAGTCTTCTAAAAAGCAGAAATTAATATACCAGTAACTTTAAAACTGGACTTGGTATGAAACATGTTAGAGTTGCAAAACATTGCAACTACAGTATCTAAACCCAACATGTAAACATCAAATATCACTGTACAACAGTAAATCATTTCGGCACTTATAACTCATCCATTTTGCAAATCCAAATGCACACTTCACTCTACCACAGACTGTCCTGCTTTCAGTCGATTACCAGAACCTGCTTGGACAGTGGGAGATTCCAGGAGCATGTCATTTGAAGATTTAGGTCCGGAAAAGTTAGATGCAACACAAAGGAGTAAAAAAATCAACAATGTAGTGATGCTGAATATCCTGCATCATTAGTAATGATTACAAATGGCATTAAGGAAGAGAAGGAAGGTGCAATACAGATAATGGTCTTAAAAGTGGAGAGACTGCAGCTATGAATCCCTGATGGCTAGCTATACTACACAGTCCTAATTCATCAGTGCAGGATGGCTAATGAAAGATTTGGGGAAAAAAGTATCAAAGAATAGTTAAAATAAGATGTTACAGTGATGGGGACCTTAATCATCCAGCAACAAGCTAGGAGGTGCCCATTTTCAGATAAAGGAGTGAGAAGGGGTTAGTGGAAAGTATGGAGGGATACCACTTTTGAAAAGAATTTCATGAACCAAACAAGGAAAGCTAAATCACACATGTAAAGGAAGTAGAAGTAAGCAAGTAGACTACCACCAGCAAACATGGCAAAATGCTGCTCAGACAACAGAGATATGTGAGTACATAAGAGAAGAATTCAACACTATGGGGATACTGAAGAGCAAGAACAATGAAGGACAGGTCAGAAAAAGGTAAATGAATTTTAGGAAACAGGAAATAGTCAAATAAGGTCATCTAATAAAGCACTGTGTCAAAGTACACAAATAAGTAATTGGTTTGATTAGTAAAGGGCAAGCGTAACAAGTTTTCAGAAATGTAAGGTAAGGAGGAGAAAAAGAAGAAAGACAGACAGAAAATACAATGAATGTATATTTTATCTCGGTATGTATAAAACAGTGTGAAGGAAGAATATTAGTTATGGATAAATAGATGGCCACGAATATGGGGAAGCAGTGAGGATGCTATAGAATGGACAGAATAAGAAAAAGATCATTCAGAAGATTTATAGGGATAATGCTACCTGTTCTGAGAGGTTACTCCCATTACTGAAGTGTTGTGATATTCACAGCAAAACTATATAGCCTTTGCTTGGGGCTGGATTGGTACTACAGGACTGCATAGCAAATATGACATATCCTAGCAAGAATATGGGAGTCATAAAAGTTAGGCTTCTTACAGTCCAGGAAGACTTGCCTCTATCCAAATAAATGTTAACAAAAGTATTTTGCAGGTTAGGCTAGTGAGAGATACATAACCAAAATGTACATGGGAGCAATAATCATACTAACATGAGCTGTACCACCCAAGTAAGGAGGGTGTTATGTTCACACCACAGGGCACAGATGTCAGGGACAAAGCAGTTATACCACCACTCTTTACACAGGTAAAAATTCCACTCTTTTTCATTCTAGTTAAACCATAGTGGGAACGAATCCATCCATCCATAACACTCTCCCTCCTCATTTTTACACATGGAGTCAGGCTGTCACATCAACAGCGACTATAATCTAGAGTTAGTCACACCACTGGGTGCCTAGCCTTCAGTGGTCATTCTTCACATTCTACATGCACCTACATCTTCTGTTTGGAATGTGGGAAAAATGGAGAACTCAGAGTGAACCCATGTGAAGACAGCGAGGACATGGACACAATGCACAGAAGACACCCCAGTTTAGAATCAAACTAGAAAATCTCTTGGTGCGAGGTAACAATGCCATCTGCTGCACCAGTGTCCTGCCTCACAACTAGAATAGTGGGTGCAATTTCTGAGACTAACCACAGAAATTAATATAAAACATATGTAATGCATCCAGCTGAAGGCTAATGGGGTGATATGGAAAAAGTGTAAACACTGACTGGAGGTCTCTGAACCTATAAGCACTGGAAATTAGAGGAGAGAAAAGTGACGTGAAACAGATAATCAAGATGTTACAGAGGAAATTTGAAGTAAACTGTAGCACAAGGATGGATGAGGAGCATCAGGTGCTGCTGAAAAACAATTACTCAACCTAGACCAGAGAAAGTACTTTTCACAGATATAGATGAGCAACCCAAGAAAAGATTGCATGAATGGTTGAAGAGGTGCGTGTCTTCAGGACCTTCTAGGCAGCACAGAAGAGTTGAAAAAATAGTGCAAGCCCAAGCAAGGTTGGTGAAAAGTAGTTACATACTTGCTACCAAACAGAAAGACTAGCAAGACAAACTGTCTCCTGCCAATACATTTTATATTACACTCTAAACATAAAGTGTCTAGCATGAGGGCACAGCATGGCTTCATGCAGAAGAGAACCCATCAGTATAAACACTTCAATTCTATGACTAGGTTATCACTAAAGCTAAAAAGGATAAATCAGATGCCTGTAGTGTGTCAAAAATTACTTATTTATCCATCCTTTGCTGACTGGGTTAATTTTTTTCACGGTTGACCCAAGACTGTATTTATACTACTAGGAGAAATTTGCCCATGTCATTGGAGAACTTCCCCTATTCCTTTCAATAGATGCCATGGGATCTTTTACATCCACCTGAGCTACTGTCAACTCAAGAAGATGGGATCTTGGTTTAAGGTCTCCTCAGAAGGATGGTGCACAAAGGAGTGGAGCACTCCTCTAATACTGTACTTCAGTGTTAGCAGTTTGAAAATTAGTCCAATTACCTGGAGTGGCAATAGAACCCACAACCTTCTTCCAGCACCAAAGGCAAGTGTGCTACCTGTTTAGTCACGGACATTTTCAAACTGCAGAGAATCTAAAGGCTGTAGTGACACCTAAACTCAGAAGGCTGCTAGAGAAAAGGTTTAAATGATAGAGGTATAAAAACGGCAGTTAGAGGGCAGATAGATTGTCCAAAAGAATAGCGGAGGAATAATGAAGTCTGGTACTGGGACTGATATTGTTCAGTGCAGAGGAGTAGCTAGGCTGACTAGAGACGAGAGAGAGACGCTCATTCAGCCATTTGCCCAATTATATACAAGCAATCAAATGACACCAAAATTAAACACTTCCCCCAATGACTCCTTCAGCAATTTATCCAAGTTTGGACAAGCACTCAAACAACATAAAAAATGAATCATTTGCCCAAAAATACCTTCAGCAGTTTGTCCTTGTGTGCACAAGCACAAAAATGAACAATTTCCCAAATGACCCTTTCAGTAGTCTATTCATATATGTACAACCATCAAATGACACCAAAAGTAAACTTTTCCCGCAAAAGTCCCTTCAGCAGTCTGTCCATCTATACACAAGCACCAAAATGAAACTGTTCACACAAAGATGCCTTCAGCAGTTTGCCCAAGTATGCACAAACACCAAAATGAAAAGCTTCCCTCAAAGATCCCTTCAGTAGTTTGTCCAAGACTGCACAAGTATCAAAATGAAATGCTTCAATGAATAACCCCTTCAGCAGTCTGTCCATGTATACAAAAGCACCAAATGACACCAAAATGAAACTTTTCCTCCAAACATCCCTTCAGCAGTTCGTCCAAGTATTCACAAGAAGCATACTAGTAAGTATTCCTACTTACTTGAGAGATTTGCTCTTTTTTTCTCAACTATCTCTTTCTCCAGACCAGATGTGCCAATCACAGGCTTTTTGGGGGCAGTGACCAAACAAGATGATATAAGCAGGGGTGGAAGAGACACAGAAGTGTCTCGGATGTCCATTTAGGATGTACATGTTGCAGTCTCCCTTAAAGGGGAAAAAAAGGTATTTGAAAAACTGTATATGTATTTTTTATTATTTTATATCAGCAAATTGTACACTGGACAAGACATCGTGTGGGGTGAATGCCCTGTTAAACAACCCTAGTTACGTTACTGGTTCAGTGAATCTTGATAAGACAGTAGCTGCATTATGCTGGCCCTAATGGTGCAAGGATTATTTTTCAGAATGCAATTCTAATGTGGCAAATGTGGTTAGCAGTCTGAGAAGGATCCAGTTTAAGTGAACTGCCAACTCTCTGATGTAATCTGATGAAGCATGCAGAGTAGAAAGATAGATGGCAACTATCTTTCAATGCAAGAGAAAAAATATATATATAAATTTATTCCCAGTGTTGAATGACAAAAGACTTGTGTGCTAGAAAGCCTACACATTCAAAACACACACAAAAAGATCAACACACTATTGCTCTTGGCAAACATGCTATTGCCTCTTCTGTCCAAGCCAGCCAAAGCTGCCATAGGCAGAGGAATACTTTTATGTCAACTTGAATATGAACTACCCATTACAGCTGCAGCCTCAAAGAAAAAACGCATCACCTTACAAACCATATCCAGTAAAATCTGCCAGTTCATTTTTAACTCCCGCAACAATGAACACCATTGCCTAACTCTCACCCAAGATAAATGGTTCCCAGTTCATTTGACAGCCAACTTCATAGGATCATAGGAGATTAGCAGGCTAATGGCACCAGGGCCCTTACAAGCCTACCCAAATTCAACCCATATCCCCAAGGGTGTCTGGTTCAAGAAGACACAAATCAGAGCCTAATGTCCCTGTCCAAGAGGGACACAGGTGGAACCCCTGGGGGGAGAATTTCCAGCTACCGATCCAATTGTCCAAGTTATGCTTAAAAAGGGCCAACAAGGGGCTTTAACATGAATAGGAAGCTTGTTACAAAGGTGGAGCAACCTCTGAGACACAGATCTGTCTCTCCAGCAAGTTCCGTCATTGTCACATACCAGGTTAAGGTCCTTTGACTGAGTGATCCATGTGCCATTTGACTTGCAAATGTGCAGCATTTCCATTAAAAGCTTGGTCAGAGACTGCTCTATATGTAAGGAACAGGTTGCTTCTGAGCAGTCTGTATGACACAGAGTAAAGTGACAATGATTTCAGTTGGTCCACAGAAGACAGATTTGAAGACCTTGAATTTTCTTTGTAAGCAACCTTTGTGGTCTCTACAACTGCTGGAGGTGTTTGGAAAGGAACATATTGAAGCAAGCGTTGTACTCTATTATTTGCCTAATGAAGAACTAGGATCACTAATTCATAAAGCCCTTTCTCCTGAGACATCGTCCCCTCTCACTCAAACTTTTCACCAAAACTCCAACATATAATCTCAGGAGTCTCTCAATCACAACCTAACTTACTAACTTCAAAAAGTAAACTATTGCACTGGCCATGCATTTTTCATCCTAGCACCTAAACTATGGGACTCCATTCCTCTCTCAATCCAAGTCATCCAAAAGTACTCAAACTTCAGACAACAGTTCAATAAACCTTTCTTCACCCAAACAAGTGCAGTTGCTCTCACACAGGTCATGTCCCATGAACCCTGCAGCAATCACACACACCCCTTTTTCCCTATTTCATCCTTCTTTATCTCAGTTGTCATCCCCTTACTTACTGTCGCTCATTCAACCTACTTCCCTCTTCTCTTCAGGACTTCACTAGATTTAAATTTGGGATCTCAGAACAAGTTCCATTAAATGCCAGAGGCAAGTGGTGGGAGCTCTGGTTGGAGTCGAGAACTTTTTTGGATAATAAAATTAAACTCTAACACATCACCAGGTATTAATGAGAACATTCCTTTGGCTCCAGCGTTAAAAAAGAAAAGTTTGGATGTAATATAGTATTCTTCTCAAAGCTTCAACATTTTATACTTTTAACATAAATGTTTTTAAGATGTAAGTTTATGGAGCAGTGTGGATCACTAACTATATAATTTTTTATTTGTGAATTGTCTAATTAATAACTAGAATGTAAACGACATCTATTATATTAGAGATGCTTATGGGAAGAATAAATTGGTTCTGACAAAGTGTCTGTTTTGGTGAGGGAGACAAAAGTGCTTAACTTTCTTTGTGTTTGGAATAAAGTGCGTTCATAAGAACTTTGGTCCTGTCATTCCTGTGGAGGTATGGGGCTTATGGTGTGCACCCAGTGAAATGCTTTCAAAGTTGGTTTTGGTTAAATATACTGGCAATTTCATCTGCATGGTTTTGTTTTACTAATTTCAGAGTTGTTTTTTTTCCTGTTCATCTCCATCTCCGAACACCAGACTCTGGTTCAAGTCCAAGGTACTACTGATTGTTCTAGCCAACTCATGCTATTTTCTCTCTCTGAAGCATTTTCCTTTGGAACACTGGAAAAGGTTTCAGTGTAATATTTTCTCTCTATGAACTTTACTGTCAGAAGAATGAGAAACAGAGTCCCCTTCTGCTTGCTGATTCACTTTTTGTTGGATAAACATTTTTATTTCCTCCTTACCCTAATCTGCACCAAAAAAAATTATTTTGATCCTCCAGGAAAAAGAAAAAAAACACTTTTTTAAACACCTTTACTGAATTATCACTTGTGACATAGACAAATGTACATTTATATAAAAGTAATCAAACTGTACTAACAAGTTCATGTTTATAAGCATTATATTTCACATACATTCCTATATATCATACAATATAAGCAACATTACATAAATTATTCAGTTCCTGCCCCCCTCTTTTTAAGCAAGAAACATCTTTAGTAAACCATCACTTACAACATAGGAAATCATGCATTTATATAAATGAAAACATACCACACACAATCCTAGTTGCAAGCATTTTACATCACAAACCATACTGACACACTCCCAGTTGCAAACATTACAGATCATTTATCATCTACCCAATCATTTTCAATCAAACATTACATAGCTCATTTAAGTCCTGCCTTCTTTTAAACCTCATTCCTTCCCTGTATGTATTGTTCCCACAATTACCTTTTTTCTTACGTAGTTTGCTCCTACCCTTTTCTAAAGATCTCAATTACAGTTGTTTTTGTTACTATATTCAGTAATACTACTACAGTTGGTTTAGATTTTGATTTCCATTTTCTAGTAATTGCTTTTTTGGCAGCCACCATAATTAGACAAAGAAAGGCCTTACCATGTCTAGGCAATTCCAATTCTGTATCATAGCTCAGAAAAAATCATCTCCCTCATCACACCAATATGCCCACCCAGCATCTCTGACAGTGATTCCTGCAGGGAATCCTCAGGAAAAACAGATGGATACAGCATCTTGATCTCACGTCTGTCTCTAAACATTTCCGGATTGCTGGGATAAATTTCCTTCTCTTTGGCCTGGTATATAGTGAACAATCATTTTCTACAAACACTCTGCTGTCTCCAGTTTTTAATACTTTGCCCTTCTGCCACAATTTTGTCAGGATCAACTCTTTCTGCTGGTATGACTGCATCTTTACTAATATAAGTCTTGGCTGCTTTCTCATGGCCAGGTTTGGAGTATACACTCAATGTACCCATGTAAATAAATTCTGCTGTGCAGCTCCAGTCCACTTGCTTATTCGTGCTTTCACAAAATTAATACAGTCTGCTCCTTTCAGTTTCTCTAGTACAGCAGAAAAATCTCAAGTTTTCTCTGTGCATTTTGTCTTCCAACTACTGCTTTTTAAAACTGTTCTTTTTGGGAAATCTCATTCAGTCAGCTTTGTTTTTTTCAGAAAAAACACCATGGCACTGGATGTAACACAGCAGAATATCCAACTTATTGTAATCAAACACTTTCAAGGGTTCACCTCTTCATCAGACTTAGATAAAAATGACTTAAAACAACCATATTAAATAGTATTCCAATTAACATTAATTACTTCAATTAAAAACAAGTTAATTATTTTAAGCCATACTTAACATTTTTAAAAATATCTTTTTTTTTTCAGTTTATCTGAATGGCTAGTTAAAGCTTCTTCAATTTTTTCCATTTTTTTGTTGGAAGTGATATACTCCGTCAATGTTTCGCTTATTTTAATCACCTGCGAGTACATTTCATTTATTTTTCCTCTAAATTACTGGAAGCCATCTCTTGAATCAAAGCTGAAACGAACTGCTTTTTGCTGACCAGCTACAGAATCCTTCCCAGACAGTGTTTTCTCTTCACCTTTTCTGGTTGATTTTCATTCAGATTTTCTAAATTTCTTCTTTGCTGGTATCTAGGCAGCAGTGTATTTACTCACCAATTTGTGAATTTTACCAAAAAAAGTTTTCAACGGCACTCCTTTTCTCAGATTCTGTTTTCACATTGAGAGAGCTGAAATTATACTGTTTATCACTGTGCAGCTATCTTGGATTTTTAACTGCTTCTTGAACTAAATGTTGTAGTATATTCTTGCATCTGTAAATATGTATGTGTATTTGTTTTTTAGCATATCATCGTGTCTATAATTATGTTTTGTTCATTTCTTGTGTGATTCTATTCACCTGGGCTGTGTCTGCAAATGGTCCATTGACATCAGTGCACTACCCTGGTAAACAAGAATATATAAATAAACATTTTACTGGCATAGTAATATAAAGGAAGGCTGAGATAGGCAAGGGCATGAAATGTCACCTGCAAGAGGGCAGCTTTCCTCTTGTTGAGATCTCACCATGCAGTGTTAGTGCTAGTGAAGTAGTGGAGTACAGGTCTACAGAGGTTTACATGTGCGTGGGACAAGTAAAAATAAATAAACAAACAATAAAGTTAGATAGGGGCAGCTGCACAGGACTACTGTCACACTTAATTACATGATGCACTGAAGATCTTCTCCTGTCAGCATGACTATGAAGTCGTATCTGCAACATATTCACCCGGGGGGGGGGGGGGTCCTCTTCTCTTTCAAAGAGGAAGGTGGTGAAAAAAAAGTCTGCAGAAAATGTTGCTATCACAATGAAGAGATGATACGATCGCCTCAGCAGGAAATGACAGTATCAAAGAGATGCTACTCAACAAGCACAGACAACTGATAGCTGACATTAGTGAGAGAGAGCCCATGATAATATTTTACAATATGACAGCTGGCCGCTGATAAGTGTCAAGCACCACATGCATGCTGCCATGCCACCATGATGATACTGACAGCTAGTGTTGACATCAATGCAGGACAACACAAAGTGAAAAGACACCACTGTAAAAGCTGGTGGGGGCGACAGTGCAGTAGAGCACACCATGATATATTACCCCAGAACTTTATTAGTGGACAGCTTAACACAACCACACTCTGGCAATCTAGCACTATGACAGCTGGGAGGGGTGAGACTGATGGACAACACACAGTGGTATGGCCACAGCTACAACAACTGTACATTAACATCTGTGAAGGAAAACACAGTGCACACTTGCAAGCCAATACTATTATAGCTGGTGGGGTGGGGGCACTGCAGGCAGAGCACATGATGGCATCCTAGTTCAGTGACACATGGGACTGACATCAATACCAGATCACTCACAATCACATTAGCACCACAGTTAACAGCTGTGGGCTGACAACGGTACAAGATAATATGGCAACATGCTAGAACTGTGCTTCTAAATGTTCCAGTAGATGATCTCAATGCCTGTCACCAGTATTTCCAGAAATTATTGACTTTTTTTTGTCACTGCCTTATAAAACGCATGACTAGATAACAGCAAACTAGACACTAACCAAAAACCAAATATTTCTAACAATGACAAAAATGTATATATTGACTGCTTGTTTCATTAAATCTCAGTCAAGAATCTGAATGGAACAAACTTTTAACTTTGTCAGATAAAGTAACATCACAAATATGGAAATCATTTTCTTCGTTTAACATAGTAGTTCAAAGCAAGCACCATTCTCTTCTGTGATGATCTTCAAAAGGTATGAATAAATGTGTTTAGCTGAGCCACTCATACTGTTAAACATATATATGTAATTGTGAAAATTTTCTTGTCCGAGTAAGTGTTTACTATTTCACAAAAACACTTAACATTTATTTTAAATGCATATCTGTTTGTCTATAGCCAGGATTTTGCAAAAAGCACATCCCTTATGAACTGCTATATTCATCTAAGAAAGAGTACTTGTACTACTATAAAACAGAATCCACTACTAAATCCTTGTCATACATTTTATTTCAACTGCACAAAACACAGAGCTGTCAAGAAGATCAAAGGAAATTAACACACTGATCCTACAACAGTGCCAGGAGTTCCCAGCAGAATCGAGTAAAGCCCGTGGGCTGTATCCCCAGTAACCATCAAGATAGCAGTCGTGTCACTAACACAGGCCAACTTGTTAGGTCACAGTACATTCAACAGCCTGATAATCTTGGTCTCTTTTTTAAAAGATATACTGAAAAAGGATTTTAACACTTTATAACCCACACTGTTCATATGTAGTGAAGCACATGGACCAAACTTAGCCTGATTGTTCCATTATTTTTGTGTGCACATTTGCCTTATTGTTTTTCTCTTGCTAAATTTATACAAGACGGGCATTCTGAAAATCAGAACTTCATTTCAAAATCATCTGCAGAATGTTGAAAGAAAACATAGTGGCCACCACAACATGTATACATGAATCCAGAACTGCAATATTTCCAGTGACTGCTTCTTTTGACACACATGGGCACATCACATTTAAGGCTATATACTGCAAACACTAAAGACTCTGTGGGAAGAAGGGATTTGGAAAAAAGAGCCTTGCTGTATCAAAAGCAGCAACTACCAGACGCATCACTAATCATTGCCCAGGATTGATTTCATGGCATTGGCTCATCTATATCTACAGTGCATTTAAAGTTCCACAGATGGCTGCTTGCCACCAGCCACACTACCCCACCAACTAACCCATTCACTCACTTAGCTGTTCGAACTTGCCTCTGCCAACTTCATTCAAAAGCACCACTTATTTGTCCAATCATACTGCAGTCTTCTCCAGTCATGTTTCACTTTTTCAATATACTCCAAAAGCACATTTAGAAATCAACCTGTTACAGCAGGAAGTACTGTGTAGTCCTCAATGGGATAAGTTCCTTTACCCTTGCAGGACAAAACCATATGACAAAAACAAGGAATGGTCAGCGCAAATATTTTTAAAGTATGCACATGTATCTGTCATGCAATGACGTTTGCATATATTTTCCGACTACTAAAATAATGAATAAAAATAACTCAAACGCTTCAAGCTTATTGAATTTGAGAACATTTTAGAACCTTCTATGTGGAACTGAGACTCCAAATCCTTGGGTATTCATTCAGGATTACAGAAGCACACAAAACAGACTTACCCAACAGCAGATCCTGCCATTAAATGCAGTTGTGTAGGTAACATACCATAACAGTAGATGTCTGAATGTGGTCACTGTTGCAGTCATAACCAAACAAACCACTGCAGTAAGCTGAATCTGGCATCTGGATCAATTTACAAAGATAAGCACCATTTCTCCTCAGCCAGGCTGATGTCACCTTACCTCAGACATCTTTATGTTCTGGCGGAATAGGTGGTATCTGCCCACACTATGTTTAGTCCTTGCATTGTCCTCTTCAGCTTACACTAAGCTTAAACAGAGCACATTCATTCCCACAAACAAGGTCTGACAGCTGGAAAATTCAAGCATTCCTAAGGGACCTGAACAAGGGAAAGAGAGGGGAATGGATAAAAAGTGGAAGGGGGAAGGGAAGTGAGTACTCATCTTAGCCGTTAACAGTAGAGGAAATGGAACGAACAGCCCTGCAAGTGTGAACACAAACTTCAACTACAATGGTAAGTTGCCTAGATAACTGTATTATGTTCTTCATATAGATCACTGTTGTGGTTGTAATCTCAAGGAGGATTCCCAGGGCAGATTATGATAGTGAGAGTGGTTGGATTACTGCTGATTGGAAGAATGCAGTATGCCTTTCAATACAGCAGAGGTAAACACAGCCCTATAGTGATGGAAATTACAAAAAAAACTATGATGTTGTGAGGAATGAGGACCACACAACTGCCTCTAAGATGTCCTGAGCACTAAATCTTTTTAGAAAGGAAGTTTAAAAACAGGGAGCTCAACTGCTTGGTTCAGGGCCAGTTCAGTAATGCCCTTTGGCATGAAAAGTGCTTGATGAGTAGGGTTAGCCCGTCTTCGTGCAATATCAGATATGGCTCTTAGAATATTCAGCACTGAAGACGAGAGACTCTGGCTGAAATAATTGCAATGAAGAGTGCAGTTTTCCAAATATTCTCAATAGTGATAGGGTCATCAATTCACTTGCCTATTTTGCCATTACTTTGTGGCTTTCCTGAGCCCCACAGATATTCCTACATTTCCTTCTCACATTCCCTCCATCTAGTCTTTGCTGTATATAGAACTTCAGATAATTTCTATACAACTCTGTAATCACCATAACCTCTAAATAAAAAGTTTCCAGCAATGAGATGTAATATTTAGATAATGTTTTCAGACCAAGCATGTGTTGCCACAATGGCACAGCAATTACTTCTTGGTATCAGCTGCTCCCAAGGCCTCTCCTCATCCACTGGGTCTGACAAACTTTTCTTTGCTGTCCCTCATGAGGCATCAGAATAGATTTGCTGAGCCTGTCTGCCAGCACATTGGTTTTCCCCAGGATGTGCACTGCAATGAGAAAGTGGTCTGAAGTGCTTGCTCATTTCCAAACCATCATGGCCTCTCTGCAGAGTGGATAAGATCGTGTTCCTCCCTTGCTTGTTGATGTACCAGACTACCAACATGTTGTCTGTTTGAATTGTAATAGTCCCCAGAGGGAGAACATCTTTAAATGCTTGCAAAGTTAAAAGGACTGCTCTCATCTCTAGGATGCTGACATACAACTTGGTCTCCAGAGGGGATCACATGCCTTGGACCATGTTTCCTAAGAAATGCTCCAACACCTGGGAAGCATCCGTGGTCACTGTGGCAACTGGGGTGGAAGGCTGAGCGGTTTGCCCAGAAACAGGTCATCGGACTAAATCCACAAGAATATGACATTTGCAGACTGGAGTGTGTCTTATAGGAAAAGCCAGTGGCTGATAAAGCATGGACTACTGCACCACCAAGGTCCACTGAAGAATTCACATACAGAATTCATGCTAGAGGGAGCAGAAGTATGGCAGCTGACATCGACCTAGGAAATTGTAGCATTAATCTTGCCAGAGGAGACAGAGTACAGACCAAACCTGATGTCTCACAGATGTGATGCTATGGGAGGTAAGGAAACCACCTAAGTTGTAGTATTCAAGAGAGTCCCTATGAATTCCAGGGTCTGAACCAGTACTAGGTATGACTTGGCATGATTCAATGAGATGCCTAAAGTGCTGGAACCCCAGAGCAAGTTGTGTCTGGCTTGTAAAAGCTGATGCTTGGATGGGGAGGTGAGGAGACAATCATCGAGACATGGAAACACCCGGAATCCCCCAAGCCTCAAGGGAGCTGCCACAACTGCCAAGCATTTGGTTAACACCCTGAGGGTTGTCGTGGGTGCAAAGGGCAGTGCTCTGAACTGGTAATGACTGGCTTCCAACTGAAAGTGTAGAAGCCTCCTGCATTGCCTGTCTATTTTTATGGGATAGTATGCATCCTGAAGACCTATAGAGCATGGACTGGACCGTGACCATGTGGAACTTTTTCTTTACATACTGGTTCAACTTGCTTAGATCCAGAATGGGTTTTAGGTCCCCCGTTTGCTTTGGCAATCATCATTGAGTTTCCTCTTTTGAGTAGGAGGAGTAAAGGAAAATGGTATGTACCAACCTCTGGATAAGATTCTTAGAACCCATGAATCTCTTGTCAAGGAATCTAGGTACAAAAAGAAATGACCCCCAACTGCCTCCAGAGTTGGACAGTCAAGGCAGCACTTCAGGAATGCCGACAGGGCCTATTGGAAAATAATTTCTAAAGCTCTGGTTCTGTGGGTCCCTCTGCCTCTAGAACAATGTTGACCATTAAAATTTCCTCCTCTGCCTCTGGAGGAATTATCCCCACACAAATCCTAGAAAGCTCCCTGAGATTTTCAGAATCACATCATCTTACCAACTAGTTGGTTTCTAGAGAAAGTCCATCGAGGGACAGAAAACCTGATTCCTAAGGCAGACAGAATCTTTCCCTCTTGTTCGCTGTGTATCATTAACTGATGTCTGAACAAGGAAGTACCATCAAAGGGGACACTGACAAAGGACTTCTTGAAGGGCTCCACAAAATCACACAGCCGTATCGAGGCATGTCTCCTTATGACTATACCTGAACAGGCTTCTGGTGAGGTACCTTCCATTGCATGCGAGATCAGCCTCATCTAAGCATTTGGACAGAAGAGTGGCCATTTGAGAGGAAGTCTTTTTGAAATCCTCAGCAAACATGGACTCAGACAGACTATTTGATAACTCTTTAATCAAATCTCTTGGTAGCTGAGTGGTATGTGCCAAGTAGTTTAGAGACCTCAACGTGAAAATAGATGAGGCAAACACTCGCCTTCCAAATCTGTCTATCGTTCCGGACTCCCTGTTCAGCAGATGGACAGAAGAGCTCTGTTAAGCTAGCTGCTTCTTGTTGACTGCTACCACCACCATAACATCAAGTGGGACTCTTTTGTTCCAGTGTGGTCTAGCAATAGGAGAGGCAAGAAATTTGTCGAGGCATTTGAGAATAGGTTTGACAGTGTCTGGTTCCTTCCAAGCCTAGCAGGAGACCAAGTCGATCATGCATAGCTCTAATATGACTTCCTATAACAATTGCCCACAGTTTTATTATACCTTTAACCCACACATTTTTTTCTGTCTTGCCAGATTCAATAGCTTCTTAAGTACTGTAATTTACCCGAAGAAATAAGTCATCCTGAAGTGCTATATCCCAGCCAATCATGGTCAGTCTACAAAGAGGTACGCTCTTGCTCCTCCTTGTTTATGCAACAAGTGACAGTGGTGTTTGTCACCACTAAGAGAGTTCCTGAATATAAAAGATGATGTAGAGCTTTCAAGGCATTTATCAGTGCCATCATTTCATTCAAGCTGATGTGTCTGCAACAGTGCTGAGGTTACCAGATTCCCAGCACCTTGACACCCAGGTAATGTTGGCGGCATCTATGACCAACATCTGAGAAAGGGATTCCTGGGTTGCACAGTACTTGATTGGTCCACCAAAGGAGGTCTTTCATTGCAATGCTGAATAATGAAACTGGAAAGGTTAGGGAAATGAGAGGGCTGGGCCCAAACTGATTTGAGAAACCAATGCATGTTTCTCATGCAAAGTTTGGCATAAGGTATTATAACGACAGCAGGCCAACAAACCCAGAACTCTCAGAAATTCTCTTGACGTGGGCCACATCTGAAGGCAAAGACTGAGAAAATGCTCATAATAAATCTGCATTGTATTTGGAGGAAGAAACACTGTCATTAAGGAGGAGTCTAGAGGGAATTGCAGAAATACTAGTCTGTGTGCTGGAAGTAGGGATGACTTTTCAGATTCAGAGGGAAACCTAGGTAGCTGAAAAGATTCAAAGTATTCTTTAAGACAATGCTGCCCCCATTTACAGAACTAATTTTAGGTGACCCCTTCAACTTCTGCTTTGAGTGCATAAGGCCTAAGCACTTCCATATAAGTGTTAGTGAAGTACAGCAAGTAAAGTACACAGTCCGGAAAACAATGTATTATTTGACACACACAAGTCTTGTGCAGACAAAACTGATATAAGAAACAATGAAATTAAGAGTTTTTAGTGAACAGACAGCCTCCTGAAGTTTTCAGAAGGAAGCATTTTCAAAACCTCCAACTGCTAATGCAGCCGGTACAACAGTAAACAGAGCAATGATATACTAACTTTGTTGATGACCACAATTACAGGTTTTTACAGTCTGACTGCATCAAAATTGCAGATAACCCCGAAACTCTGAACAAGTACAGTAGTGTTTGGAATCTTTAATACAACAAAAATAAATAAATAAAACGCACAGTGAAAATTCAACAAGACAACTAATGATGAGAAACAGCCATCTGGTGGAATGACAGGCAAAAAGGAGAAAATGTCAATATCCCTATCCACTAATAAGCAAACTAATTCTGAAAACTATGTCTCCTGCAGGAATATTAAAAGCAATGTGGCAGTGATATAACAGGATAACACAAAAACAAAGTATTAGTTATGTACTCACCATAACTTGGCATCTGTGTTGTCCATTTTCATTCTTCCTCACCAAGGGGTTCAGATCCAATCCTCAGATCCCACTCGACTGCATACAGGACACTTCGGATCCAGCTCTCAAGCTCCTCCCTCTACCCATAATACTTTACTCCATCCCCCAACACCTCAGATGATCGAGTTTGCTGTCTGATCTCCCATTTTATAACAGATAGACATAGACAGAAGAAAGTCAGAGCTCAAACATGGAAATGAATAGTTGCAATACAGTCTAACAGGTACTTCCAGGAGTGAGAAGGACAGGGGATGAATGGGGGGGGGGGGGTGAGGAAAAATGAAAATGGACAACACAGATGCAAAGTTATGGTGAGTACATAACTAATAAATCTGATGTTGTCCTTTTCATTCTTCCTCACCAATGGGACAGAGTCCCTAACTACGCAACCCTCACCTGCCAGAGCATTGTCAAACAAAAAGAAATCATGCTTTTAGAAACGATGTCCAATTTGTAATGTGTAACAAAGGCATGAGTCTTTGACCAAGCAGCTGCAGCACAAATGTCATCAATGGAAGTCCTTGACCAAAAGGCAGATGAAGTAGCCATAGACCAACTAGAATGAGATTGAGGAAGTTGTGGTAAATAAACCAGTGAAATGCAATCAGTAATCCATTTTGCTAGAGTAACTTTAGCTACTGCCTGACCCAAGCAATATGGGAGAAGGATACAAAGATGGTCAGACTTCCTGAACTCTTTGTACTGTGGAGATAAAAGAGGTAGTTGTCTGTGCACATCAAAGAGATGAAGTCAAAGAATGGAGACCACAGAAGTACCTCACCAAGAGGATTACTGGCCTCAAACATATGCCCCATGCAGCCCGACTGAGGAAACTCCAGCTGTACTCAGTTGCATACCGCTTACTCAGAGGTGATCACTGCCTGACATACAAGGCCATGTCCAACTCAGAAATGATGGACATACTCCACCTAAAATAAAAGCAAATCCCCAAGAGCCACACACTCTAGGGATCTAAACCTCAACACAATGATAAATAGGAGATACTGGAGGGATAGATTCCTGTCCCAGAGACTCCCCATGCTTTGGAACAGGATTCCAATCTACATTAGGCAGAGCCCCTCACTAACACTCTTCATGAGAAACTTTGACGAGTGGATGGGAAACAGAAAATTTACCCCGGGGATCACTGCAGTGGCTCTGCTGGACAGAGGTACAGGGAACTAATCTAAGGGGGCGGTGAAAGCCAACACATTCTGGCTAGGCTTATAGATTCCCTTGGACAGATAGCCTAGTACTTACCTATGAACCCATGAAGTATGTATTCCCCCTTACTTGTAAAATGTGGAAGACAACTGGAAATTGTATGCACTGGTTGATGTTATTTTCAGATGCCACCTTACTAAGAACAGAATGGTTAGTTGCCAAAGACCCCCTCTGTTTATGGCAAATATAAGGAGATTTCACTGAGAGGGCCTGAAGCTCAGAAATTCTATTTGCTGAAGTAATAGCTACCAAGACTAAAGATAATTTTCCAAGAAATCACTTCCAATTACTTCCAAAATCACTGGCTTTGTTCCTGCTGTACACCTGACTAACTATCTTCTCTCACTCTGTTACTCCTCCACTCTTTTCCTCTCTACTTTATTCCAGTTCTGATTCTACTATTTTTAGAGATTTAAGTATCTACATATTCTGTACAAATGTTGCATTTTAAGAACTGTACATTTTTTAAAAAATGCTTTCATATTGTGAGTATCTTTCATTCATTTTGTTCTTTAATCCTTATTTAGCTGTATCTTATAGTAATCAATTTTTATGTAATGTACCAGTATATAGTGGAGCTTTTCTCCTCGGGCCTCTGCTGAAAATGGACATGTATCCAGCCAGACTAGCCCGGTCAACAAATGTAAATAAAATAAATAAATAAAATAAAATAAGAAAGGCACATTTGTCTGCTGGTCCAAAGGGTTTTTAAGTTAAACCCTGAAGGATCACAGCAAGGTCCCAAGGAGGAAAAGGGTCCTTTATTGGGGTCTGAGGAAAAAATGCCTTTCAAGAAAGCCCTACACAACCTGGATGAAGCCAGAGATAAGGATTTGTTTCCAGAACGGAAATCAGAAATCACTGCCAACTGAAGTTTAATTGTAGGAAATGCTAACTCCTTCTTTAAAAAGAGTTGTTAGAAAAAGAAGAATGGTCAAAGTTGGTGCTACAAAGAAATTGATATTCTGGTTAGAGTCCGAGACAGAAAATCTTTTCCATTTGTTTCTGTAGACTTTCTTGGTAGAAGCTTTCTGGGAGGCCAAGATAATATTGTGAACTAGCAAAGAAAATCTGGACTGTCTATTTCTGGAAGTGGAGAAACTATGCAGTTAACTTGAGGGCATGGAGCGTGGGGTGCTTAATTCTCCATGGATAAGAGAGGAGATCCTGAGTAGGTTCCTATATCCAAAGAGGATATCGCAAGTGAAACTGTAGGAAGGGGAACCATACTGCTGAGGACAGAAGGGGACAATAAGGATGACTTTGTAATCAGAGGAAAAGGAGGGGTAGGCATATAGGAGACCCAAGGGCCAATTGTGAATCAGAGCGTCTCTTGGCGACTCCCCCAGAGGGAGGATCAGAGCGAATTACTTGCTGGACTTGTTGAGGGGTGAGGCAAATAGGTCGGCAGCAAGGCTGGCCACAGCAGCTGAAGATCATATTCACTACTGAATGATTGAGAGACCACTCATGAGGCATCAGAATAGATTTGCTGAGCCTGTCTGCCAGCACATTGGTTTTCCCCAGGATGTGCACTGCAATGAGAAAGTGGTCTGAAGTGCTTGCTCATTCCCAAACCATCATGGCCTCTCTGCAGAGTGGATAAGATCGTGTTCCTCCCTTGCTTGTTGATGTACCAGACTACCAACATGTTGTCTGTTTGAATTGTAATAGTCCCCAGAGGGAGAACATCTTTAAATGCTTGCAAAGTTAAAAGGACTGCTCTCATCTCTAGGATGCTGACATACAACTTGGTCTCCAGAGGGGATCACATGCCTTGGACCATGTTTCCTAAGAAATGCTCCAACACCCCACTTGGGAAGCATCCGTGGTCACTGTGGCAACTGGGGATGGAAGGCTGAACGGTTTGCCCAGAAACAGGTCATCGGACTAAATCCACCGAAGAATATGACATTTGCAGACTGGAGTGTGTCTTATAGGAAAAGCCAGTGGCTGATAAAGCATGGACTACTGCACCACCAAGGTCCACTGAAGAATTCACATACAGAATTCATGCTAGAGGGAGCAGAAGTATGGCAGCTGACATCGACCTAGGAAATTGTAGCATTAATCTTGCCAGAGGAGACAGAGTACAGACCAAACCTGATGTCTCACAGATGTGATGCTATGGGGAGGTAAGGAAACCACCTAAGTTGTAGTATTCAAGAGAGTCCCTATGAATTCCAGGGTCTGAACCAGTACTAGGTATGACTTGGCATGATTCAATGAGATGCCTAAAGTGCTGGAACCCCAGAGCAAGTTGTCTCTGGCTTGTAAAAGCTGATGCTTGGATGGGGAGGTGAGGAGACAATCATCGAGACATGGAAACACCTGGAATCCCCCAAGCCTCAAGGGAGCTGCCACAACTGCCATGCATTTGGTTAACACCCTGAGGGTTGTCGTGGGTGCAAAGGGCAGTGCTCTGAACTGGTAATGACTGGCTTCCAACTGAAAGTGTAGAAGCCGCCTGCATTGCCTGTCTATTTTTATGGGATAGTATGCATCCTGAAGACCTATAGAGCATGGACTGGACCGTGACCATGTGGAACTTTTTCTTTACATACTGGTTCAACTTGCTTAGATCCAGAATGGGTTTTAGGTCCCCCGTTTGCTTTGGCAATCATCATTGAGTTTCCTCTTTTGAGTAGGAGGAGTAAAGGAAAATGGTATGTACCAACCTCTGGATATGATTCTTAGAACCCATGTATCTCTTGCGATATCTGTCAAGGAATCTAGGTACAAAAAGAAATGACCCCCAACTGCCTCCAGAGTTGGACAGTCAAGGCAGCACTTCAGGAATGCCGACAGGGCCTACTGGAAAATAATTTCTAAAGCTCTGGTTCTGTGGGTCCCTCTGCCTCTAGAACAATGTTGACCATTAAAATTTCCTCCTCTGCCTCTGGAGGAATTATCCCCACACAAATCCTAGAAAGCTCCCTGAGATTTTCAGAATCACATCATCTTACCAACTAGTTGGTTTCTAGAGAAAGTCCATCGAGGGACAGAAAACCTGATTCCTAAGGCAGACAGAATCTTTCCCTCTTGTTTGCTGTGTATCATTAACTGATGTCTGAACAAGGAAGTACCATCAAAGGGGACACTGACAAAGGACTTCTTGAAGGGCTCCACAAAATCACACAGCCGTATCGAGGCATGTCTCCTTATGACTATACCTGAACGGGCTTCTGGTGAGGTACCTTCCATTGCATGGGAGATCAGCCTCATCTAAGCATTTGGACAGAAGAGTGGCCATTTGAGAGGAAGTCTTTTTGAAATCCTCAGCAAACATGGACTCAGACAGACTATTTGATAACTCTTTAATCAAATCTCTTGGTAGCTGAGTGGTATGTGCCAAGTAGTTTAGAGACCTCAACGTGAAAATAGATGAGGCAAACACTCGCCTTCCAAATCTGTCTATCGTTCCGGACTCCCTGTTCAGCAGATGGACAGAAGAGCTCTGTTAAGCTAGCTGCTTCTTGTTGACTGCTACCACCACCATAGCATCAAGTGGGACTCTCTTGTTCCAGTGTGGTCTAGCAATAGGAGAGGCAAGAAATTTGTCGAGGCATTTGAGAATAGGTTTGACAGTGTCTGGTTCCTTCCAAGCCTAGCAGGAGACCAAGTCGATCAGTTCATCAACTGGGTAGCAGGGGAGGGGGTCACCTAAGACATAGATGGTCCAGAACCGAAAGCCTCCAGAAACACTGATTCTTCAGGAGAAGGAGATTGAGACCACCAGCCATCCTTCTTTTTGAGAATCTCAAGGATATCTCCAAAGGAGATGTCAGCAGGTGGTGATCTGCAGGATCTCTCGCCCTCTTCAAAATCAGTGTCTTCTGTGACAGACTACATGGACGAGTGTGTTTGTCTCCTTTTGCACATCCTCTTCCAAGGAACCTACTCTGTGGGGTGTTCAGGAGAAGTAACAGAAGAGAGGGGCAAATCCTTTAGAAGAACTGTCTAAAGACTTCCCAGAACTGGGTGTCCTGTGAGAGAGGTCTGATGGGCTCAGAGCTCAAAATCAAAGATGGTAGAGGAGTACGATATGAGACAAGCAAATAAATTTCCATGTGAAGAGAGAAAGCCCATTTCATCATCATGAAGGTCAAAGGAGCAGGGGAAACCTCCCCCTCTCCTAGGAGCCAAAACCTCAGAGGGAGATAGGTCGGGGCCACCCCCGGATCCGAGCCTCAAGGGGAGAATCTGATGCAAGCTGTCCAGGATCAACGCTCTGAGAAGGGATGGATCTGACAAAATTAGAGCCAATCCCAACCACTTGGATCTGGTGCTGAACCTCTCAGAGATCTCATACCCTGGGACACTGAAATCACTGATCGGATTGGAGGAGACAGAATGGATCCAGGAGGGGAGGGAGATGGCAGGACTCCATCTGGATCTCAGCCCTGAGAAATTTCTGCATCATCCTATCCACATCTGTCTCTCCAAAACTCCTAGAAGACCTGGAAGATGCTGTGGATGAGGGTCTGGAGTGTTTCTTTGGAGTCTGGAAAATCTGGCCTGGCAAAGGAGAAGATACCAGCTTAATGGTATACTTCGTAGTATGGTCCTGCAATCAGAACTAGAGCTTAGATCCAAAGTCTTGGGATACAATGTGGAGGTAGAAGGAAGTGGAAGAAATCACTATCCGAGCTGAAACTGTAGGATCCAAAAAGCATTTAGGATCTTAAAGGTGGGTCCCAGGTTTTAGCATCTGAAATGGTTTGACCGAGATTTTTCGGATCTTCTCTAACAATGCTTGAAGACACTTTGGTACAGACCTCTTTTTGGTTTCCAAAGAAACAGATTTTTCTGGTTTGGTGGGGGGTTGAGTCCCAGAAGGAGGAGGCAAAAGACCTCTAAGTATTAATTTATTGTACCTGTCAGCTAATGCTCTGAGACTGAAGGCAGAGCATAGTGAACAGGCTGCATTGAGGTGGTCAAGTCCTAAAAAATGAACACACTTCTTGTGGGCATCTGAATTGGGGATCTTATGCCCACAAGAAATGCATTTCTTGAACCCTGCCACTTTCTCAGACATAGCAGAGAAGGCTAACCACATAGAAAGCCATACATGCTAACCATATCCAAAGAAATACATAAATAAATACCGGCTATGGTATATGTTACAGCTACCTAAAAGGTAAAGAAAAATATACCAATATACCAACAATGGTATTTGACAGAAACTACAGAAATAGAAGAGAAAAGATTCAGCACAAGAACACTAACTGCTAATGCTAGTGAAAGCCAAGAGGGAGGAAAAAGAAAATTAAAAGGGTACACCAGGAAGAGAAAAACTTAATAGGAGGACTATCCAAAAGTTTTTGATTAAAACAAAACAAAACAGAAAAACAAAGAAGTTATGTACTCACCATGACATTCCATCTCTGTTGTCTATTTTCACTTGTTCCTGACATACAGGTTTGGTTCCAACATCGGAACCAACTTGGCCGTTACTACAGCTTGCATTGACCAAAAACTCTCGAGCTTCACCTCTACCCATAATCCCCATCTCCCAATTACCTCAGATCGAGTTTGCAGATTAGACATAGACTGACAGATAAAGAAGCCTCAACAGAAGCCATATCTGCTATGCCTCAAAGGTTACCATACGACATAAGTATATTATCCATTCCACCAGAGAGCCCCCAAAGGCTGGGCATTGAGGGAAGGGAGTCAAGGATAAATGAAAATGATTAGCACTGAAAAAGAGTTGGTGTACTCAAAAGCTTTGCCTTTTACATTCTGTATTCACAATAAACTTTGGATGGTTGAGTTCCTGCTTTTTCTTCTTCTTTTTGTTGGATTTTTTGCAAGTGGAACTTTAATTGTTACCTGTGGGTTTTTTCTTTTTGATAAATGAAAATGGACAACATAGATGGAACGTTATGGTGAGGACATAACTTCTTTATCTGAGGTTGTTAATTTTCATTTTATTCTTGACATATGGAGTAGAGTCCCCAGCTACTTTAGAACTTAGGAGGACTCATGAAAGGATATTCCTGAGCACCACTGAACCAAAGGATGTTCTTCCCCTACAGACCAAATCCAATTTGTAATGAGTAATAAAGGAATGGGGAGAAGCCCAACAGCTGCTGCACAGATATCATCCATTGAAGGTCTAGATTGGAAAACTGCTGAAGTGGCAACAGATCTTGTAGTGTGTGTTGCTTTAACAGGCCTAGGCAAGGTAATTTTCCTTCTGTCATAGATAAAGAAAATACAATCCTTGAGTCATCTGGCTAAGGTCTCCTTGCTGACTGGTTTACCAAAACTAGCACTTGAAAAGGAGACAAATAGTTGGTCAAATTTTCTCATATCGTTTGTCCTGTGAAGGTAAAAGCACAATTGTCTGCGAATATCTAGCAAGTGCAGACAGTATTCACCTCTGTTTGAAATTTTTGGAAAGAATTATGGCAAATTAATCATCTGATTGATATTAGACTCTGACACTACCTTTAGGTAAGAAGGTGGGATTCGTTCGTAAGGAGAATCTGTCCTTATGAAAGATCTGGTAAGGTGGTTTACATGATAAAGCCTGAATTTCTGAAATCATTCCTAATCCTAATGTTTTCCATGACAAGTATTTCAAATCAGTCTGCAGATGGTTTGAAGCGAGAAAGTACAACAGCTTGCAACACTAGGTTTAGGTCAGAAGGTGGTGTAGGGTCTTTGAAAGGAGGTTTCAGCAAGTGTGTCCCTTTTAAATTGACATGCAGTCTATGAAAAGCCAAGGAATGTTCTTCCAAACCATATTGGAAACTTGAAATTGCTACTAGCTGTATTCTAATGGTACAGGGGGAAGCTCCTGCATTGAAAAGAGAGGCTAAGAACTCTAAAATATTACCAATAAAAGCATTAAAGCGATCAGTATCGCTTTTATGAGCCCAAATGGTAAATCTTTTCTGTTTACTATTATATAGTTTCCATGTGGAAAGTTTACGAGAAGCTTGGAGAATTTGGCGTACCGGGGAAGAAAGGTTAAGACACCTGGCTACTAGTGAAACTGGAGGAATCATATTGTCAGCTTGAGGTTCAGAATGTCTGGGTGAACTAGCCCATCTGGATAGGACAGAAGGTCTGGAGCTGGGTCCAGAGTCCATTCCATGGTCATTGAATTACATAAGGCCAAAGACAGGGAAACCGTATCTATCGAGGCCAAAATGGAGCAATGAGGATTACTTTGCTCTTCAACCTGAGTGTTTTATTTAAGAATTTTGGGATTAGAAGTATCGGGGAAAAGCATACAGAAGACCAGATTGGAGGGCCAAGTGTGACTTCCCTGTAGGGGGAATCAGATTAAAGTAGTTGCTGCACTTGTTTAGGGAACAGGTCGCAGCAAGGTTGGTCCCAATGACAGAAAATCTTTTCTGTCACTTTTGGATTGAGAGGCCACTCGTGAGGCTGTATAATACATCTGCTCAGTTTGTCTGGTATCACACTGGAACTCAACAGAATGTGCATTGCTATCAGAAAGCGGTTTGAAGACATCACCCAAGGCCACACACTGCATGCCTCTTGACAAAGGGGATAAGATTTTATTCCTGCCTGTTTGCTGATATACCAAACTACTGACACACTGTCGTGTCTGAATTGCAATTGTTCCCACAGGAAAAGCAGTTTGTAAGGCTTGCAATGCTAAAAGCACCCCTCTTAGCTCCAGAACATTGATGTACAAGTTGGCCTCTGTAGGGTCCAAGTGCCTTGGACATTCTTAAGCAGAAAATGCCCCCACCCAATCTGGGAGGCCTCAGTGGTCACAGTGGCCTTATACTCTGGGAGGATGAAGGGGCCACCCAGTTGAAATTCTCTAGAGTGAATTCACCAAGCTAGATCCTTTCTGCAATGAATGGTGATCAGAATCTGGTCCAACATGGGTTGATATAGTATACACCATTGTGAAGCCAGAAGCCATTGTAAAATTCTCATGTGATATCTGGCTAGGGGAACTAAAGTAAATGTCACTGCCATAGACCCTAGGGCCTGTAAAACTAGATGAGCGGAACCTTCTTCCTGTGTATTTTCTGAAGTCTCTCTGGGGGAAGGGATGCTATGGCTGCTGTCATATTCAGCAATGCCTCTATAAAACTCCAAACTGAGTTGGAGAAGTTGGGATTTTTTCTTGGTTGATAGCTAGTCCTAAGTACGAACAGGTCTGGAGAACATAATCCCTTGCTTTTATCACTCAATGCCTGGTCAAAGCAGGAATGAGAAAGTTGTCCAAGTATGGAAACACTCAAAATTCTTGCAGTCAAGTGAGCTGCTACTTTGCCATACATTTGGGGAACACCCTGGGGGCTGTGATGAGACCAAATGGTAGAGTTCTGAATTGGTAATGAGTGGCACCCAGCCAGAAGCAGAGGAACTTTCTGGAGCGCTTGTCCATTTTTATATGGTAATACGCATCCTCAAGATCTATCGAGCAAATCCAATTGTCCTTAACTAAAAACAGAATAATGGACTGTACAGTGACCATCCGGAATTTCATCTGTCAAACGGATTTGTTCAACACATTGAGATCCAAAATTGGTCTCCAGTCCCCTGACTTTTTTGGAACTAAAAAGAATCTTGAGTAAACTTTGAATCCTCTCTGGTCTGGTGGGACTTCGTGGATGACCTTCTTGTCTAGCAGTTTTTGAATTTCTAGAACTGCTGGTTCCCTCTGACTGGGTGGAACATGGGGATTTTTTTCCATACAGGGGAAGATGGGAAAAGTGTATGGTATAACCTCTGCATATGATCTGTTGCACCCAAGAATCTGTTATATTTAGCCAGGCATTTTGGTGCAAGGATAAGCCATCCCCTGACTCCCTCCAGAGGAAGACCATCAGACCTCCTTTTCAGGTACACTGAAAGGGTTTTACCTGGGAAGGAGTCCGTGAAGCGCTGGTTCTGCGGACCACCTCTGCCGTGTGGGGTGGCATCTTCCATTATAGTTCCCCCCTCTGCCCTTGGGGGAACTGCCTCCACGTGTGTCCTGGAAAGGCTCTTGGATTTTTTGAACCACATCTTTCCACCATTCCTCTGTTTCCTGCAAAAGATCTTTGTGGGGTGGAAAAACGTACGCCCACAGCAGAAAGGGTCTTACCATCCTTCTCACACCTAGATGTCTCTGTAACTTTTGGGCCAAACAAAGACGATCCATCAAAGGGTGCACTGATGAATGAAGACTTAAATGGTTTCACAAAGTCACATAGGCCTTAGTTGCTCAGCCATAATAAAAAGAGACTGACAGCACACAGCACACACACACACACACACACACACACACACACACACACACACACACACACACACTAGACCTCTCAACCAATCGCAGACAAATTTCAACAGAATCAGGGACAAGTCAAGAAAAAATCAGGGACACTTTTAAAATATTGGTGCTATTAACTTGAAACATTGACAGAATCAGAGCATATGAATTAATACACATTTTCTGAAGTAAAAGAAGTCTATAACTCTTAATTATTGTCATTAAGTGTAATTCACCACCTTTCCTCCAAAAGTCAATAGTTTTAGGAGGAATTAAGAGGGTCAGAGCTAAAATCTGAGTCAAAATCAGGGACAGTTGAGAGGTATGACACACACACACACACACACACACACACACACACACACACACACACACACACACACACATGAGAGCGAGAGAGAGAGGCAAAACTCTCAACAAGAAAAGGCAGATTTGAAGGCAGACTTCATTATGTGGTGAAAGAGGAGAAAAGAAAGGAAGAAAGAAAGAAAAACTATCAGTGATGACAAAGAATACACCAAAGTGTACAGAAGAAAGCTATCAACAATGATAGCACAGAATACACTGGAGTGTACGGAAATGGGACAGAGATCACTAGTTAAAGGGTAGATAAACAGTGAAAGGGAAAAACGATGAAAAACAGAAGTTTGAAAAATAGAGGAAAAAAACTATTCAAAAAAACAAAACTAAGCTTGACAGCTCTGGTGAATGTGTCTGAACAGAAAAATGGCAAATGAGATCTGAGGTAATCAGGAGACAGGGATGATGGGTAGAGGTGAAGCTCAAGAGATTCTGGTCAGCACGAGCTGTAGCAATGTCCAAGTTAGTTCCAATGTTGGAATCAAACCCATATGTCAAGGACAAATGAAAATTGACATCATCAGATCAATCATTTGCAGCTTAAGAACAGAACCTACATCTAACCACAATGGCGGCAAACAAGATCTGAGGTGCTAAGGACAGAGTAGAGCATTATGGGTACAGGGAGGAGCTCGAAAGCTGGATTCTAAGTCTACTGTATGCAGCCGAGTCGGATCTGGGGACTGGATCCGAACTCACTGGTGAGGAAGAATGAAAAGTACATCAGATTTGGTAATTTTACTGCCAAACCAGTCCCCATGTTAACAGTGCTACATGTTACGACTGTATTCTTCATTGCTGGCAAATGTAAGTTAACATTCCCTAGCAATTCCTCAATACTGGCAGAAATACATAATTTCACAAAAGCAGTAAAATGAGACAAAAATACCAGCAGCTAGAATGTTTTACTCATTTTGTTATAATCAGAAAGTACAATTGCATAAGATCTTACCACAACAATAGATGTCCTGCTTCTCATTATTGCAGTATTTTTTATTCTTAGGAAACCCTGGCAAGGATAGCCTAATGTCCGGCAAGTATACCAAAGCCTTTACACCCTCCCAACACCATATGTCAGACGTATGTCCTTCATGAACGGTATAAGGTACATATGTGACATACAGATGCCTAATCTTCAGAAGTGAAATGCCACAGTAGAACCAAAACAACTCTAGAGAAACAATAACGTGCCTATTCAGGAAGGGAAAAAGGAGATCAGGATGCACGAGGAAACCTCCCAGCCAACACTAGAACACAAAATAAAAAAGGGCAGAAGAGATGGCCTGAATACTGCAACAGTGAGAAGTAGGGCATCTACTGCTACAGTAAGACCTTACACAACTGTAACATGCCCGTCCTTATCACTGTTGCAGTATTCTTTTTTCTTGGTAAAGTACAAAAGCTATGGAAAGTATGGAAGGAGGAAGGCAGAGAAGAACCCTTCACAAACCCAAGGAGGACAGCCTTGGCATATACTTCCCTGGCAATGGAAATGACATCCAACTTGCAATGCTTGGTAAAAGTGTGGACAGAAAACATTGTAGCAGCTTCCAAGGGGGGACCTTGTATCCAGACCCTTAAAAAAAAGCACCAGAAGAGGCTACTGTCCTGGTAGTTTGATCAGGAAGAGTAGAGAACAGGAAAGCTGCTTGCCATGAAAAGAAAAAGAAGAAAAAAAAAAAAGAAATGACCTTAAAGATCCAGGAGGAGATAGTTTACATAGACACTGCCAAACCCAATTTCCTGGTATGAAAGGGGAAAAAAGTTTAGATTTTCTGAAGTATTATTCAAGTAATATATGAGCTGTGTATGTAAAACCAAGGTGTGTAGTACCTTTTCACTAGCAGACTAAAGAATGGAAAACAAAAGAGAAGATGAAGAAACTGATTCAAGAACAAATCATTAACCACCTTGGGAATAAAAGAATAATTAGTATGAAGAGGCACCCTACCCTTATGAAAGAACAAATGTGGGCTTAGAGTTTAGAAACTACACTAGAAGAAATAAGAGCCACGAACAATACAACTTTCTAAATATAATGTTGCAGGGAAGAAGAAGAAATGACAGGCTCAAAAGGGGGAATGAAGTAAATTTTTCAAAACAGTGTAATAAACTTCTGTGTGTGGAAGATTTTCAGTCCATATATCTGTAGTTAATCAATGTATATTAATCAGATCAGACAATAGTAGTATAAGTAGCAAACAAACTCGTCTTAAGTCAAAACAAAACAAAACAAAAAATAATAATAGAAAATATATAATTGTACAGCATTACTAAGTATTCAAAAGTAATCCAAGCAAGGCAGGCAAGTCAGTTCCAGTCGAAAATCCTTTATTAAGTACACAGAAGTCATTTTTTTCAAGAACAAAGGCCCCAAGACAGAGGAATAAGCTTTCTTTGGGGCCTGATATGAAGGACATTTTAGAAATGATTTGACTTCAAAACCAGAAGCTAAAGGTTGACCAAGGCAGAGAGGCAGAAATGGCTGACAAATGAGCTTTAACAGAAGAGTATATCAAACCAAAATTAAAAAATTCACACAAAGTACAGTATGGACCCGCACAGAAAAAGGGGTCTTGGTCAAGTTTGAGACACCAAATGGAAAAGCTCTTCCGTTTAGCTACATAGGATTTTCACAGTGGGTTTTCTGGCTTCCTGTAAAACCGAAAGCACATCCTTAGAAAACTGGTGCCTGAAAGGAATCAAAACCATATCATCCAAAGTGTTAGCTGAAGTGTGGACAAATGAGGGTGAATAAGAGACCCACTTTCTTGTGTGAGGGGATCCATCATTTGAGGTAACTTGTGATGATTGCCCCTGGTCAGGTGAAAGCGAAGGGAAAGCCAGTGCTGTCTGGGCCAAAATGGAACCACCAGCAAGACTTTGAATATGACCTATATGATTTTGTGCAAGGCCCTGTGAAGAAGAGGATAGGCATACAGGAACATCTCCTTGCAAGAAAAAGACATGATGCCCATTTTCTAAGCCACTGCACTTGGAACTATGGGACAGAACTGGGAAAAAATTCTGTTCAAAGGGGAAATAAAAGGATCTACTTGAGAAGTACCCCACCAATGGACAATGACCAAAAATGCCTCTTTGGGAAACATCCATTTGTGAGGATGTGCCCTGGACCCAAAAGAGTCTGCCACTAGATTGTGCTCTGAAGGGATGTTAACTGTCTGAAGAACCAAGTCATGATGGGTTTGAAAATTCCAAGCCTGAACAGCCAGCCTTAAAGAATGTAGGACTTTCTGCCCCTCTGCTTGTTGATGTACCACATGACTGTGGTATTGTCTGTAAAGACCTATAGAGAACCTGGAACCTAAAAGGAGTGAAAGGCCTGAACAGCTAAGATTAGAGTCCTCATCTCTTTGATACTGATGTGGCCTGACATCTGCTGATGGGACCAATGACCCTGAACTTTCAGGGTGTTGAAGTAAGCTCCTCAACTTAGTATTACCACACAGATGTTGGTAGCCCTAAATAGTGGAAGCACACACTGGAACAGGGAGAGCACAGTAGATGTTTATACATAGATCACTGTTGCAGTAGCCTAAGCTAATTAAATATTACCCCCTGCACCAGTCAGCTTCCCAAAAGCTTTAGGTGCCTTCCATGCATTCCACCTGCAAGCAGCACCTGAAGCAATTTCCTTAAAAAGCAGACAGAGCTCTAAGTTACTTCAGAGCCTTTTTGCAGGAGAAGTGAGTCATTTATTGGCACACCTCATGATTCTGTCAGTTGGTTAACAATCTTTCCACAGATGGGAAGCCAAGTCCTCACTGGAGAAAGCCTTCCCCTTTTATCACTTATTTGACTAAAATATTATTCCTTCTTGTCAGTGCTTTTACTAAGAAACAAAGTGATTTGGACTATTATTGCACTAGGACAATGGAGTTACTATGTTGGTGCATGTGTAAACTTTTTATAAGGAAATGTTTACTTTTTGTGAATACAAACTATTATTGTGATTGCATAAAAAGTAAAGGAAGCAACAGACCACGGCTGTAGAGAATGCAAAATAGTTTAATCCACAACAAACATAGAATGGTGAGCGCTTTCGTGGGCCAAGCCACTTCATCAGACATTGAAACAAAGTATAAAATTCCTTTATATATCATCCTACACTCACTAATTGGGACCCCACCTTAATTTAGTCACAGGTCATTCCATGTGCAAATGAAAGACAGCATATGAAAACAGTATATAAAGCAGCATATAGGAAACAACACATTTAAAAACATGAACCAACATTTTTAAAAACTAACACACCAAAGGTATATTAATGTTTCTAGAAGAATGGGGTTGATGTTCATTTTGTCATTAAGCCCCCTTGCCCATACTGGCCCTAAGTCTCGCAATCCATTCAAGTTCTTTCGTCTCAACTTTCAATTTCACATCACCCCCCCCGAGGTTGTCCACAGCTCTGTCAATGGCCATGAAGGTGAACCTATTTGTATCACCAAAGGTTCCTACATGTCTAGCTAAGGCATTCGTCACTGCCTTCCTCCCTATATCATAGGAGTACTCCCGCATGCGATCTTTCAACCTCCTGGTCATCATCCCTACATAGAATGACGCACAGGCCACACAATGGGCCAAGAACACAATGTTTGTACTATTACAGCTTGCAGAGAGTTTAAACTTAAACACTCTATCCATATCAGGATGTTTGAATTCCCCACTACAATCTATGTACATACAGAAATTGCAGGCATTACAGGGAATGGTACCACCTTTACCCCCACTAACAGGATCCTTTGCCAGGCCATTTTGTGACCTAGGTCCACACAGGATCCTTTTCAAGTTCTTTTTATTTTTATATACAAACTTTGGGGTATCACCTACTAGACCTTTAATAGTATCATCAGCACACAGGATGTTCCAATTCCTGTAAGAAAATGTTTTGTAGAAGCTTGATGTTACTGGAGTAAGTTACTGACATTCTCATTTGTCCATCCATAGTTATTGTTATTGACTGGCGCCTGAAAGGAATCAGAACCATATCATCCAAAGTGTTAGCTGAAGTGTGGACAAATGAGGGTGAATAAGAGACTCACTGTCTTGTGTGAGGCCTGCAAAGAATGTAGGACTTTGAGTGGTTTACTTACATTAGAACCACTTAATCTCTGCTATTCTCTGTACTGACTCTCCTGAGCTTCACTATCAGCTCTTCATACCTCTTTTCCAGTTTACCAATGGAGCAGTAGTTTGTCCATGATGTTTTTACTTCACAAACAAACAAAAGAAAAAAAACTGTTAAGGAGTCTACAGAATTTGTCCATTTCCCAGTTTGCCTCAGCCACTGGCAGGTGTTTCTACTGTGGCCAGTAGTTTTTCCTCAGGCTGCGCATCTTGTTTACCTGGTCCTTTTCATGTATCCTTTCAAGTCACCAAAGACTGTGGGGGTCAGCCATGTCCTCTGGGGCTGTAGGAATGCCTTGGAGGCCAAGGGAGAACCACCCTTGTCATTGTTTGGGGAAGGGGAGGGTAAAAGGTCTTCATTTTGCAGGGAGGGGGTTTTGGATGTTGGGTACAATGTGCATAAGAGCTAGACACTGTTAAGGGAGAATGTGCTAAGTGAGGAAAAACTTCCACTCACTTATTTCTATTCCAATATTCTCACTTGTGGGATCCTCCTCCAGCGACCCAAACGTCCAGCTCTTTTGCCAAAGCTTAAGCCTGGTTGCTCTTAGGTGCATGGGACGTCACATGCAGGGCCATAAACCATGGGCCATAAATGTGATGTCAGCATGCAGAGACCTCACAACTGACTGCCCAGTCAGACAACAGTCTAAGGAAAAGGAAAGGATGCCATCCAGAAAGGGAAAAGGTCCTTTATGGGGGGAAGGAGGGAGGGAATAAATACTGCAACATGGAAGAAAAGGACATCTATGCTTACGGTAAGAGTTTACACAACTAATCTGTGTCCTTCTATTCACATGTTGCAGTATTCTCACTTGTGGGAGAGTACCACAGCTCAAGCAGGAGAAAGAGGTAGCAGTCTCCAGGAAACTGTGGAGAATGGCTCTAGCAAATCCTGCCCTGACTCTGGAGACATCCAATATATAATGCTTGATGACAGAGGACCATGTGGCTGCCTCTAAGATAGTGTCCTGACCTTTGTGAAAGGTCCCTGAAGAGGCCACTTCTCTAGTAGAATGTGCTTTAACAGAGTGGGGCAATTGTCTACCATGGAAGGAATAGCAGAAGGTAATAGTTTTACATATCCAGGAGGATACTGTCTGTTTGGATAAGGCTTTCCTCAGGGCCCTAGGGTGAAAAGATACAAAGAGCGGATTGGACTTTCTAATGTGACCTTGTTACTCATTGTTTTCGTTTGTTTGGGATATTTTGCAGACACCCTAATGGTTATGGGCATCAGCTGGGTACTACAAGCCTGTGTTTCCAAACATTAGCCAAACAGTCCACTTATCCTGTGCTGACGAGGCGATAAGAAGGCTGAAACATGCATGTCCACAGCTAGTGGGGTCTGGCTTTATTGGCCTGAATTTGCCCATAACAGACTTAAAAAGGAAAAAAAAGGCATGTGCATTCAGAACTGCCACAGGGCTGAAACAGTCCTTAAGCGGTCATTTGCATATATCCCATGTCACCAATAATACAATAGGTTTGAAGGAATAACACCATGGAAAAATCTAGCTTGGCTGGGATTTTCTATCAGTTTCTGCTGAAAAGTCTTGAGACACGGAATACCTAATTCTTCCGTATTTTACAATGACCCACAAAACATTCAGGAAATCAGACATTTTACACAGAAATGGGAATTCAAGTATATAACGACCAGACCACACTGTCTTCAATCCAATGGATAACTGACAAGAACTATCCAAAAATAAATCTAAGAAAAAGAGCTGTGCCAAAAACTATGAAGACCATCAACTTTCAGTTCTGAAATAACAGGAATACTCCACTCCTGAGACCAGTGCCACTAAAACAGATTACTTATTTTATCTGCATTGCGATGCCTGTAAATCGACATTCGGTGAAGAAAATACTAGAAAGAAATCATTAGAGACAGAAATACTTCTTTGATAGAAACTGCAGAACAGTACCACACTTTAAATCAGCTGCACCAAGTTCACATTCATTTTGTAAAGGGGAAATGGTATGCTGTGTAAACAAAATTACAGACATTAGTATCAGACAGAAACATCAAAGTGCAAGTTCTCAGAAAGTAATCAGAAATGCCACAAACAGTCCTTCTGCATAAAAATGGGCATTGTGAAAACTATTATATAAGCAAGAGTTGTACAGAGAGATAAAGACTCTTGAAGATGTCTTAAAATGAAACTTCAGTGTAGAAAAAGTTGCTCAAAAGCAAGACACAAGATGCCAAATGTAAACGATCCTTTCAAATTCCCCAGACATGGTAAGGAACCAGGCACACATGCGGACTGTTCAGATGTTAAAAAGATTCTCTGAAATAAAAACGTTTTTTGTTAAACGGTGTCTATAATGTACATAAAATCTTTCATTTTGATGTGAACAGTGCACAATATGCCTGGTATAGAGTTAAGGTGAAGGTGAGGTTAGCAATCAGTGAAACACAATGCATGCTGCCACACAAATATCTAGATTTTTCAAAAAGGCAAATATTACACAGGAGGTATATAACTTTAAATACTAGTGAGGTAGATAACATGTGATATGGAATGCAGAAGTTCCAAGAAATTGGTTTCTATACAGACCTCATGGAGTTCAGATCGGATCTACTGTATTAGCATGTAATTTATTAAGCCTTCCAAGAAAATATTATGTTAAACAGAACCGTGGTGTGTGGACTGATCTTTAAAAAAGTAACTATTGTAGTATCAAAGTCACCACTGCATATAAATGCTCTTTTTATATATACAGTATCAGCTCATTTTATTTGCAGCATGGAAGATGTGCGTTGCAAGAAAATAAAGTAAAATTTAGTCAACATTTTAATTGCTTGTTCTGTTTTTGAGAAAGTCGGACATTATGTCTGTTATGACAGGATAAGATGTGAGTAATGCAAGGCCTTATACAGCTTACAGCAACAATGGTATTTACCAAAAGTAAGCAACAAAACTTTTGAATGAAATACATTTGCTCTAGAGCACAAAAAATAACATTGTGCATGATAGCTAGAATTAACGTAAATGTTGAGTTGGCATGCACAAGGGATAGGCTCATGGTAGTAATAGTATGTTCACCGATGAGATAAACACATGATGATATAGCATCTACAAAAATAAGAGAAACAACTAATATTTATTGATGAAGCAACTCAGGCACACACACTAGGACAAAACTTCACTTAATTACCCCATTGCATAAACAGAGAGAGATGTACAATGCTTCTTGTCTGTTCTAAGGGGCCCCACTCCCCCATGATGAAACTCTCTTGAGAAATCCGCATGCTTATCAATTGCTTTAAAAGTATTGTTCTCTAACATTTCACCAATCACGCCTTCCTTGAAACCCAAGCAGACTACCTCACACCAGCCAGAGCAAGCCCTGTCCAGATCACAGAGCGAAACCACAACACTTCCTGCCAGCATCATGACCATTGCCAGTAAAATATTTGTTTTAATTCTGACCTCAGAGTCACAGTTAATAAACAAGAAAAGCAATGAAAAAATGAAAAACAAACTAAATGCAGCTGTTGAAGTGGACGGTTCGCAACTGTGTTTAACTGCATCCTTTAATTAGACTGCTATGAATAGAACCCATGTACCACAGATTGCATGCCAGCTACATTACCAACCTGTATTTTCTCTCCTAGTCATTCTCTTCTGTTGTTATCCATACATATAAAGTTTACTGCATTTTAACATTTCCTCTGAGTTTATTTTTCCCTTTATTTCTTTTGCTTTCTTTAGAGATACAGTCAACATATTTATACTGGTTTCCATAGAATCTGTGGTACTAAATACACAATCACAGTAAATTGTTTTCCCTTTTTAAAACCTTCATGAGAAGACAAACCATTAATCTAATATTTCTCACTGAAACCCAATATGTCAACACAAAAGTCACACAGCTTGTCAGAATACTAAATGAAGAAGTGACTTAAGTTATGTAGGTGAGCAACTTAACTGATCATTAATGTGAAACACATAGCTTCTATGTTCTTGATTATGCTATAAAACATGCACTGCTTACCAATAACAGATGCATTAAGCATCAGTGTGTACTGGGGTGAAATGTGGACTACCACACCTATTAGTAAGGTTACAAGTACTGCCTAAAATCATGTTGTGGAATGGGCAGTGTATTCACCCCTTGCAAGTGCGCATGCATTCTCAAACTTGGCTAGTGTGTTGTTCAGGGGTTGCAGCCCCTCATCAGTTTTCCAGTGCTTGGTGGTGCTTCTTACCAGCAGATTTCTAATTCTGTCAGGCTGGAGTTCTGTGGACAGTATGCGGACACCACAAAAGTAGGTGTTCCCTGATTTGACCATTATGAATGAAATCAGTGTTTCCCCATACTGATGAATTTATATCATTAAAAGCTGGTTCTCTGGTTTACAGGGATAAGACCCTTACTACATCCTAAATGTTCTGGGAGGGAATAAGGGGTCTGGTTGAGGGAAGGGCAAAATTGTCAGACAGCAGTTCACCCATCCTGAGGGTAGGAACTAAGTAGCAGAGAACTGTAAGCACTTGACCTTTGTAAGACTTGACCAAAGCAAGTTTGCAAACATTACAATGCAGAGGACTATGATGTTTGCCAAGTTCTGTGCTGGAGCAGGGATTATGTATGTGAGTAAAAGTGCCTATGTGTCATTGATCGGGTACTGCAGACCCTGTTCAGTGCTGGTTATGGATTTAAGCGAAATTCCCAGTGCCAAGCTTATATTCACCTCTCTTAAGCATGATTACTAATGTGTGACTCTGGGATTTTGTATTTTAAGACTGAGGTTGTAGTATGACAGGCACTACTCCTGTTCCAGAGGTACAGCAATCTTGGAATTTGTATTACTGCTGTCACTCATCCAAGATATGTACTAGAGCCAAAAATTCCTGTGAAACACCAAGAATCATCATCTATCAGATGCCAACCTACATTTCCATCAGCCAGCTTCAGAACTCAGGTCTCTGTTTCAGGATTCCTCTTCTATCAGCAGCAGTTCAAGTTAGGAAAACAAACTGCAGACACTAGTCAAGCTACGGCACGAATCAGAAAATAAGAATGTGTTGTTCATGAATGAGTGCTTGTATGATGTCAAAAGCTAATGGGGGTACTAGATAGCAATACTTCAACTCTGCATGAAACTTCAATACATATTAAGCACACAGTTTTAGAAAGGAAGTAAAGGATTTTTATACTAGCATACGTCAAGAAGCAGCAGCAGGACAAAGGGAAACTTAGGCAAATAAGTTTTGGAAGGGATGCAATGAGACTTCACACCTTCTGAGATGAGTTCAGACTCTTGAATGGTGACATGAGTGAGCACATTACATAAGCATGGAAAAAAAAACTGTAAACAGTCAAAGTAACTTTACTGGGACACTGGGATCTTAAATTATATGACAATGGTCTAAGTCCAACCCAATCCTCTCATGAAAAACAATAAAAAATTCTGAAATCTGTCTCCTGACAATATAACCCGGTCAGGTACCGAAAGTCCTCTGGGTAAATACAAGCTAAACTGTAGCTTTGTTACACAAAGTGCATCCTGCTAGGTTGGGGGTGGGGGTCCATAAACACTGAGCATCTCATTTATTAACTATACACAATAAAACCTCTAGCAAGAGACTGAGAATGGACATTTAAATAGTAGATTGCACTAAAAAACAGGAGTACCATACAAATGTGGTACAAGGAAAATGAGCTATTGTCAATTACAGTGGATCTTGTAGCAGTCGATGCAAAACCAGCCCAAAAAAATGGCATATCAGAAGTTCACAAATAGGATGTGAAATAAATCTGAAAACACAGTGCAATGGTAATTAGGATCAACCATAACAGCTTGCTGTTGTATGTCTATGCTAGCAGAAATAGAGAAGTGTTCATATTACATGAAACTTACCTAAAAGCAACACAGGCAAAGAAAATGGAACAAGACTAGCAGCAAACAAATTAACTAAGTAAGAAAAATGAGCCAAAATTGCATTGAGTACCTGCTGTAACATCAGCTGTTTCTACTTCTACTGTTCTCTCTCTCTCTCTCTTTCAGGACTATGGACACTTTCCAGAGACCCAATCAGCAAATGCACACTGACAGGGTTCCATTAAGGAACTGCATCACTTGATATTGATAAGTCATGATCACAGAGAAGTACTCCTCCTACGTAATTAATGCCAAACAGCAGATTGTGTACGCAGAAATAGGCAACAGAAATTGACAACAGAATAGGCAACAGAAAAACACAGTAGTGGCCAACTACTTCCATTTATTCATGCTTGTATGATCTCAGAATTACGACGTACAAATACCAAAGGTGTACAGGGTAGAGGGGCTTACCCTTCTGCAATAATGCTAACTTTGCATGGTTTACTCATTTTTAAGCTGTATGATATGCATGGTCCATTTGTTTTGGTATGTTTGGTTGTTTCTTGGTGATGCAATCAAAGTTTTCAAAATATGAGGTCTTTTTGTAGTCAGCATTTGAAGGGATGTGATATGTTGCCTGCCAAACACATGGTATATGATCTTTTACCCTATAACTGTTCTCTATAACCAATTTGTTACCACAAAGACAATCCTGAGAAAGGAAATTATGGAGAAGAATCTCTGTCATTCATACCCTCACTGATGGCATCCACTGAAGATTTGCTTTTGTGTTAACAAGTATAGCCCTGACTGGCTTCTGGTGAGGAGGTACTCTTTCCTGGTAAGGTATACTAAAGCTCACTACCTCATTTTACCTTCCAAATAAAATTAATGAAATCAGAGGATACAACAAAGCCTCACACACCTAAAAAATTTAATTTTGTTCAGAAAAATCAATGTTAGAATGCTTGAAAGTATAGGAAGAAACCTTTCCAAGAAAATTAATTAACTTTGTCTAGATGACTGAAGAGCTTGTGTTCTCCAAACATTTAACAGTTAACCACTGAGTATCTCACTGGGCCCTCGCCACAAGAAGAATAAAAATTATTTTATTTCTCCCTCTTCTGATAGTCACCACTGTACATATCAAGGTCTAGTTTAAAAAAATATAAATGAGATGTCTTCTAGATGCATTACACCTTCAGCAAAAGTAGGATTCCCTTTCACATCTCAAAAGCATAAAATGAGAACACTAAAATAAACTATTAACTTCCCTTGCTGCTCAGTTGTTTAATCAAAAGCGAGATGAATGCTTCAATGGGAAAGACATTTAAGAAACACTATCTGTAAAAACCAATCAAGACTGCAAAATAAAATGAAGCTGTATGACTTAACTTGGAAAGAATGGAAAACATCTGTGCCCCCTATTCTAAGACAGCACTGCAGGCAAAATAACAAGTAGGTAAAAGTAGTTACTTTTAAGATACAAGCTCTCCTTATTGGCCAATCTAAACAGTTTAGGATGACATTAATAAAACTTTTAGGTACAGATATGATGTGGTGAGCTCTCCCTTATATTGCCTGATGACTTCATTTTTGACCCTCCAAGAGTAACAATCCCAAAGAGAGATAAGAAAGCATTGTACACCTTATCCTTCATTCAGAGCCTGATACACACATCTCCTGCTGACAACCCATTCACATTTTACCAGCTTAACAAAACAATTCAGGGGGTCTTCATTAAGTAGTTTGTGCTTTCTCTCCAATATTTTCCATTGAACCACTGGATAAGTTTCACAGGTAGTGTCTCTCTTTGGTCTTTATTACCAGAAGAGCAAGAAGTAGGATCTCCTTCTGCTTCACAGCTTACTTTTTGATGGGCAAACTTTTGTATTTCCTCCTTAGCATGTATGTCTGTGTCTATGTCACAAATGATAATTCAATAAAGATGTTTAAAAATTAATGAACTATCAGTGCTGAACTCTTGATGTACATGCCCAACACTTCTTGTTCTTGAAAATCTGCTCTGACATTACCGGTAGTCTTCCGGCTCATACATTTGAACTTTCACTGTGGTATGACATTTTATCCCTTTTATAAAGTAGTGATTTGCATAACAAAAAGGCATGCACTAACTAACATATATACTGTGGTTGCCCAAAAGTCTGAAAAAGCTGGTGACCATACAACATCTGGTGTACACTTAAAAAAATCAAAATACCTGTCATAGAATGAATGAAATGATTTTAGACCTGTAAATAGTACCATAAAAGTCCACAACCAGGTTACTGAGAAGGCATATGCTGCCATTATTTGTTTGCAATGAGTTCTGGAGCAAAAATAGACTAATTTGTCTCTCTTGCATTTTTAATTGTATTTATTTACATTTTGTTGACTGTGGTACAATAGTGATCACAGAAGTCCCCCAATTACAGGCTCAACGCAGGTTAGAAAAACAGCAACAAATATCGTAATACTTGCACAATAAACATGAAGCCATACAACTGCAAAACAGATTTACAGCAGTGAAATATGGAAGCTGTAAAATAATAACAGTATAAACACAGTTATAATACATAGATATTTACAAGCATCAGTAGTAGAACACTTAACTTTCCATAGTTTCATTAAGTGGTTATGTACAAGTTACAGAGAAGAATGTGAAGGCTTTAGAGTCCTAAGTAATATTCTGAAAACTAGGAAAAAGGGAGTAAACAGTAACAATGAGCAGTATAACTGGAAAGAAAAAAGTAGTTGGCTACTTAATAGGCTATACTACAGCTACAGAATGAGGAAAATGGGCTAAGTTACGTGTATATTTACAAGAGATCTCCTCAAATGTGGTCATCACAGAAAGCTGTATAGTAGTCAGTGAGTGGCTGCGACCTTGTTTCTGAATGGTGTTGATGGTTAAGTTATGTGGCCCGTATTACTGCATTTGCAGTTGTAATTATCTCTGAGGAACTACAAAATGATGGGTGAGCTGAAGAAAGACTAAGATTTACTGGTTTATAGATTGCTTACTTACATTATTTTCTGTTCTCTGCTCTTCTTTTACTGCAGTTTGCTTCACTTTACATACATTGTTTTTCTTGGAGTTTTAAAACAAAACCTCTTTGTTAGTGCTAGCTTCACCAAACATGGATTAACTCTACCTGAATTATTGAACTGTGAAAGGAGTTTAGAAGAAACATTTTAATTTACAATAAATAGAACAAGACACGGTTTAACCTGTGAAAGATGACTACTCTGGATTTTGTGGCGTATAGTCTGCACATTTATAATGCTTATTTTGTTTTGCTCCCATTTTACTGCAGTTTGTTTAATTTTACATTTGATTTTTTTCTTGGAGTTTTAAAAAAGTCTTGATTAGGACTTGTTAACAAACATTTATGTTGTATTCCTTGACTGGAAAATTATTAACTCTACCTAAATTAATTTATTATTTATTACTGACATTTGATTAATGGGAAAGTACAGGATCTGGGAAAAAAGTCCCCAAGTATTACAAAAACATTTTCGCAATAATTTCACAATCTTCAAAAATTAATAAATAAAAAACATCTACTACAGTTTAAGTATTTATACCAAATAAGATAAAATGTGACAACACTGATTACAACTTATGACTATGATTTAATATTTAGAGAAATTTTAGCGAGTTTAGACAAATGAAATTAAAGGTCAATTAGTATAATACAAACAGGAATTGAAATATGAAGTCAGAGAAAAAAAAAGTTATGGCATATTTAGACAGAGTCAGTGAAGAGAAATTGTTTGAAGTTAGGAAATGAGTGAAGAAGGGAGGTGTACAGGATGCATAGGTACTTGTTCACATTTAGGGATAGAGTTTATTCTGGTTTTGAGTAAGAACATGGACACATTTTGGCTAGGAAGTCCTTCAGAATGGTTTTAGAGGTAGAGTATTAACCTGATGGATACAGGTAAGGAGTTCCAGACCATAGCAACATCACATAAGTACAGACAATGTGAAGTAGATATGATAGATTTATGGACAAAGAAAAGCTATTAGTCATTGCATCATAGTTGTGTAAAATGGTATTTATTGCCAGAAAAGCAGATGGATGTTGGATAATCTTACAGGTGGTAAGAAGTGGTGTCTAAATTAGTTGATGGGGTAGTGATAACCAATTTAGGCTTTTTAGTGTTATATAGTGGTGGGTTCTGAAAGGGGTATTTGCCTCGTACTTGCCCACTTTATTATAGCATAGTTCAAGTTTTGTCTTTTGTGATGCCTGTAGGTTATTACATTAGGAAATAAGAAGCACTATTTTTACTTAAGGTGAGTAGAAAACAAGGTTTAATCTGTGAGAGATGTCAGGTAAAAAGTACAGTTATGTACCTACCATAAATGTAGATGTTAGAGTGTTGACACTGCTGCAGTCATTACACTTGGCGGCCCCGCAGTCAGCCAGAGTTCCAAAGTCTTGGTCCGGCATCGGTTGCTGTCGCCTCCTCCCTGACGTCAGTGCGACAGGGGTATATAAGATGCAGCCGACGCCACTTTCTTCAGTTTTTCTTGCCCCAGATGTCAGGTGCCCCCAAATGCGTAGGCAATTCAAATTGCTAGTAAACAATACAAAATAAAAGCAAACGACCATTTTTAGTTACCAGTAAATACTCCCCATAGGTAAAAAGGTTAGATGTCCTAGGTAAGTACCAGAAAGTAGGAGGGGGGGAAAGGAAGAAGGGTAACCTGGATTGCAATAGTGTCAACACTCGAACATCTACATTTATGGTAGGTACAACACTGTACTATGTTCATCATGTTACACTGCTGCAGTCATTACACTTTGGTGGAATCCCAAAGCTGAGGTAGGGAGGCTGGATCTATAAGGCATTAGGGGTGGCTATAAGGCCCTGCAGAACAGCAGTGGTGAAGCCAGCTCTGGATTTGGAGTATAAAGGCAAATGGTAATGTTTGGTGAAGGTATGCACAGAACTCCATGTTGCTGCTTCCAAAATATCCTTGGTAGGTACTCCTCTAAGGTAGGCAGTTGAAGTGGCTGTTGCCCTGGTGGAGTGAGATCTAATGCTGCTAGGTACAGGTTTCCCATGGTGGATATAGCAGAAACGTATACAGTGTCCTATCCATTTTGAAATAGTCTGCTTTGAAATGGCTTTTCCCTGTGCTCCTGCAGCGTATGCTACCAATAATTGCTCAGATTTTCTGAAAGCTTTGGTTTTGTCCAAGCAGAAGTGTAACTGTCTGTGAATGTCCAATGAATGTAGAAGTTTCTCCCTTTTGTTCTGTGGTTTTGGATAAAAAGTTGGCAAGTGAATAGTTTGATTCAGAGCCACACTTGATACCACCTTTGGCATAAATGTAGGGTTAGTTCTTAAAGACACCCTGTCCTGGTGGAAGATGAGGAAAGGTTCCACTGCCATTAGTGCCTGGAATTCTGAAACTCTTCGTGCTGATGTAATTGCCAGTAGCAGAGCAGTTTTCCAAGAAATGTATTTTATTTCTGCTGTGTTAGCTGGCTCAAAAGGAGGTACAGTTAATTTTTCCAAAACAAAGTTGAGGTCCCAAGTTGGTGTAGGTGCTCTACGGGGCAGTCTTATGTTTTTAGCCCCTCTGAGGTATTGTTTGAGCAAAGGATTAAAATAAATTGGTGGATCCATATTGTAATGAGCAGAGATAGCTGAGGCGTGGATCTTGATGGATGAAAAAGAGAGGCCCTTGTCCAGCATCTCAGTTAAGTATTGCAGTATCTGAGGAATGTTTGGGACAAGAGGGTCAAGGCTGTGCGCTTGGTTCCAGGCACAGAATCTCTTCCATTTATCCGAGCATGCTTTCCTGGTGATAGGCGTTCTGGCCTCCAGAATGACATCCATAACAGCTTTGGAGAGAAGCATTGCTTGCTTGACTAGGGAATTTTCCATGCAGCTAGGTTTAAGGTCTTTAGCTGGCTGTGAAGTATTTGATTGTTGTGCTGTGTCAGCAGCTCTGGGATCTGAAGCAAAATCCAGGGTGGTTCTTGTGCTAAGTTCTTTAAGATTGGGTACCAGTGCTGGCGTGGCCAGTCTGGTGCAATCAGTATCATTTTTGGCTCTTCCTGCCTGGCTTTTATGAGTACCTTTGGGAGGACAGGTAAAGGAGGGAAAGCGTATACTTGTAGTTTTTTCCAGCTGAATGAGAGGGCATCCACTTTCCATGCTTGTGGATGGTAACTCCTAGTGCAGAATTTCTGTAACTGGCAGTTCTTTGGGGAAGCAAACAGATCTATGTCCGGGCTCCACCATTTGTGTGTTATCATTCTGAATATTTGTGGATTCAGTTGTCATTCGTGTGGGTCCATAATGTTTCTGCTTAGGTCATCTGCCACTGTGTTTTTCTCTCCTGGCAGGAATTGTGCTTGCAGATGAACTTGGTAGTTTAGAGCTGTGTTCCACAAGGTCATGGCTTGTCTACAGAAGGGGTAGGAGTGTGTGCCCCCTTGCTTGTTTATGTACCACATAACTGTGGTGTTGTCTGTCTTTAGTAGTAATTGTCCTGGATGCAGTAGGTCCTTGAAAGCTATAATAGCATTTTGTACAGCTACCATCTCTTTTTGATTGATGTGGAGATGTCTTTGCTCTGTGGGCCACTTGCCCTGGATACATTTTCCTGCCATGCGTGCTCCCCAGGCGTAATCAGATGCATCTGTTGTCAGTGTCTGCCTGACTGTGGGTTGAGTGAAAGGCTGTCCCTTGTTGAGGTGACAAGCTTGTGCCCACCATCAAAACTCCTGTTGTAGGCAAGGAATTAGTGGTATAACTGTTTCCAAACTTTGACAGTGTTGAGACCATATGCTCTTTAGGTACCATTGTAGTTTCCTCATATGCAGTCTGGCATATGGAATTAGTAGCATGCAAGATGCCATGTAGCCCAAGGCCTGCAGAATTTTTCTTGCAGGGAGTTGGGTCTTTGTTGCCATTAATTGAAAATACTGAGTCAGTTGTCCTTGCTTGTCTGGTGTGAGATAAGCCATTTGGGCCGTTGTGTTCAAGCTGGCACCTAGGAATATTATCTGTTGTGAGGGCACTAGTTTTGATTTCTTTTCGTTTACTGTGTACCCCAGGCAACTTAGTAAGTGTTTTATGTACGCCAGATGCTTTAGTAGAATGTCCTTGCTCTCTGCTTGAATCAGGCAGTCGTCCAGGTATGGATAAATTTGAATTCCATTTTGCCTGCAAAATACAATTACTGGTGCCATGCACTTTAAGACCCTGGGCGCAGTAGATAAGCCAAAGGGCAGTGCAGAGAATTGATAGTGCATTGAACCAGCTAGAAATCTGAGATATCTTCTGAAGTTTTGTCTGATAGGGACATGCAGGTATGCCTCTTTAAGGTCCAACGTCACGAGCCAAGCTTTCTTGCCCAACATGGGAAGAAGCTGCTGTAATGTCAACATCTTGAGTTTCGGTACATCCAGGTAAGTGGTTAGTGTAGAAAGGTCCAGAATGGGTCTCCAGGCTTTGTCCTTTCTGGGAACCAGAAAGAGTCTTGAGTAAAATCCTTGTCCTTGTTCCTGTGGTGGTACCTTTTGAATAGCTCTCATGTCCATGAGTGCTGTAATTTGTTTTTGAGCCTCTGCCCCATTGATTTGGTGGCAGATTTGGCATTCCTTTTAGCCTTGGCAGGGTGTGAAAATGGAACCTGTAACCTTGAGATACAATGTTGAGAACCCATTTGTCTTTGGGGATGCAATGCCAATTGTGATAGAAAAGTGACAGTTTTCCTCTTAAGGGGGCTGCCAAGAGAGAACTGTTTGGCAGCTGTAGTGGAAAGTCATGGAGTCTGTTTTTTATAAGGTTGAGGTCTGTCTTCTTCTTTCTGGCCTGGTGTGCCCCATTGTCGAGGCCTGTAAGGGCCTTGTGTCTGACCTCTACCTCTTGGACGTCTGTATCTGCCCCTTTGAGGTCTGTCTGTGACTGGAAAGGACCAATTCTTTGTTGGCCAATTTCTGCTAAAATGAGGAGGCTGAACCTGTAAGAAATCTTTCACCGTTTGCATAGATTTTGCCTTATCCTCCATCTTCTTTAATACCTCCTCTGCCTTAACTCCAAACAGCACATCCCGCTGCAAAGGTGCATCCAATAATTTGACCTTAACATGATCTGGTAACGTATGTTCTTTTAACCAAGCATGCCTTCTAATGACAGAGCCTGTAACTGTTGCTCTACAGGAGGCCTCTAAGGAGTCAAACCCACATTGCAATGTATGTTTTCCCACTTGTTCAGCAGCATGCAATAAATCCTGCATTTCTTTTAAGTTAGGAGGATCTGAATCTGGAAGCATCTTTTGTTTCAACTGAGACATCAAAAATTGCTGATATTTTAGCATGTGAAACTGGCAATTCAAGGCTCTCATTGCTAAAGTTGCAGACGTATATACCTTCTTTCCCCATCCATCTAAAGCTCTGGAATCTCTGTCAGAGGGAACTGGGTTTTTTGCTGATGAGGCCTTAATCCCTTTGGGTCCCTGAGAAATAGTTTCAAGGTCAGCAACAGGGCTTTTGTACAGAAAGTTGTGAGAGTCAGGGACTCTGTAATATATATCAGGTTTAACTGGGGCTGGGGGTAAGGAGTCAGGGTTCAAATTGGATTCAGTGTACACATCATCCACAATGTATAAAACTGGCGGGATAGCAAGGGGTCTGTGTTGAGGCAATAAAAGGAAGTCTCTGAGCCTTTTCTTGGATTCTGAGTAATCCTGACCTTCCCAATGGAAATGCTCCCTCATGGTATGTAAGGTCTCCCCAAAGGAGTAATCCTCAGGCGGAGAGGCTGAGGGAATTGATTCCTCAGCATCAGAATCCTCATAAAGGGGTAAAGAATATCCTAGGTCTGAGGAAATGGACACCTGCTCAGAAGATTCATAGTCTGCATCCTGTCTGGGCCTTTTATCAGGAGGGGGATGGGACCCCCTGATCAGGGTGATTAGGTCCTCGGCAATTTTTAGCATTTGTTTCTTAGGCATGGAAGCCTGTCCTGGAGAGGGTTGTGTCTGTTTCTTTGCTTTTAAGGGGGGCTTAGACTTAACAGAGGGTTTAATGGTTAACTGGGTAGGTTTGAAAACACCCTCTGTAACTGCAGATTGTTCAGCTACTTCGATTCCCTCTGTATGTTTAGGATCAGTAAGCTGAAGGCCTAGTGCATCCGAAGGCCCAGCCAGCTCCACGTGGGAGTCAGATGCAGTCTGTGGTTCTGTGGAAGCGGTTGTCAGGGGCTGCGTAGGCACCTTGCTGAAAACCGGAGAACCAGCGACCAGCCTAGAAGAGGCCTCATCATCAGTTTTGGGCCTCGGATGCCTGTCCTTGCGCTTTTTATGCATTGCGGTAGTCGGAATTTCTGACGGCATGGTGTAATTGAATTTTCTACCAAAATAATGTTGGGCAAAATCAAACCAACGTTCAATAGTGCGCTTGTTAAACCTAGCACAAAACCGACAACCAGTGACGTCATGGTCTGGGCCTAGGCATGGAATACAATAGGAGTGGAAATCCTTATGAGGTATTTACTTCCCACAAGAAATACAGTTATTAACTTTTACTGACATCAGTCTGAGGCAAGAAAAAGTTTCCCCAACGGGGTACTTAGCTTTTTTAGAAGACTTTGGTGCTGGATTCGGAATGAAAATCTCAGGAGTCGACCAACCGGCACTTGCGAACTGCTTCTGCTTCGGGCACCGTGTGGCAAGAAAGATTGAAGAAAATGGCATCGGCTGTATCTTATATACCCCTGCCCACTGATGTTAAGGAGGAGGCGACAGCAACCGATGCCGGACCAAGACTTTGGAACTCTGGCCGACTGTGGGACCGCCTGACCGCAGGATAACCCAAGTGTAATGACTGCAGCAGTGTAACATGATGAACATCTGTTATTTCTTAACTTTGGATTTTCCTCATCATGTCCCCTGTTGTACTTTTAAACCCTGTGGCTTCTGAGTAGACCACCCATTATGTAAATTTGACTTTAGAAACTCCTCCCAGTCTTGTCATCTACTTACACTACAAAATCACCAAGAATAATCCACACCACCGGTATCAAGGCAGAACTTGACTTTATTGTTAAGATCTTTCGTTCCCAACTAGAGAACTTCTTCAGAACAATATTAAAACTACAACAGCTTGAATAAATACCACAACTAATCACGACTAATAAATTAACCAATTCAAACAATATAATTAAGCACAAAATTTTTTAAGTATGACATTTTTAAAGCTTTAAAGCACCCCTTACCCAACTACCCTTACATATAAAAATGCATAAAAAATCCTTAATCAGTTAATATTGAGTGTGCATACAAATACATTTATATACACCAAAAAACATATTTATAATGCATCATAATGTTTAAATTTTAATAACGGAACAATAGAATAGGAATCATTTAGCCCAGGGCTATTCATAGCATCTAATTTTAACTGCCACCTTAATTCAGCTTTATCCAAATGGGCATCAATAATATACCCCCGGGCACCAACCTTAACCTGTTCCAAAACCAAAAACGTAAAACAATGCTCATTATATACTTCTACATGCTTAAACAAAGCATTATTTTTTTCTTGTTTTTTTTACATCTAGAATATTTTCATAAATACGTTTCTTAAATACTCTAGATGTCTTGCCCAAATAAAATGATGTACATAACGTACACTGAGCAAGATACACATTAGTTGAACAAGAAAAATTACGTTTTATATTATATTATTGTTCCATACATAAAAACAATTATTTGTGTTAATATAACATTGGTAACAGGACCCACACTTACATGTTCCATTAAATGTCAATTTTCTACCACCATCATATTTCCATTCAAAAAAACATTTAAGAGATTTTTGTTTTTCTTGTATGTCCCTACCGGTTTAAACCCCAACTTTTCCCCAATTTCACCATTTAATATTAGTGACCATTTTTTATATACACAGCCCACAATATTAGATGTATCCAAGGAATAAGTAGTGATAAAAAAAAAAATTTGAGAACTAAGTCAGTCTTATGATGTTGTAAATGTTGTATACCTACATCATTCGTTGATTTAACAATCCCCAGTATAGAGCTATAACCACCATTAACTCTCGTTTGAACTACCTCCCGATGAACATTAATCAACAATTCCTCTGGATAACCTCTTTTACTTAACATGTCATACACAACATCCACTTCAACAAAAAAAAGTGTTTATTTCAGACACCATCCTGGCCAACTGAACCAGCTGTCTCTTAACCACAGCCTTCTTCTGGAACTCAGGATGCCAAAATGAGTAATGCAAATAAGAATTAGAAAATGTGGGCTTAGGAAAAAAGTTGAAAAAACATAACAGTGGTTCACTTAATCCTTACTAACACTGACATCTAAATAAGATATATGTGACACCCGTGCCCTGGCCCAGCAATACAGGAGCCTCAATCCTCACCACTAACACCAGAGAGGGCATCTTAATAGGAGAAAGGATAACAAATACACACAGTAAAGTGCAATTTCCCTTAAGGGCACACAGAGATCACAGTCAGTCTGGGGCTGGTTGTCCCCTTGCTCTCCACATCCCCAATAAGACTCCCCACTGGCACAGCTATAGGGTCCAGATCTCAGCCTAGCTTGCAATCTAACCTCCAGTACCCTCTCTGTCCAACCAGTGCTTCGTGTCCCTGCCCAAGTAACTGATACCCACATACTCTGAGAAGTATACAACTTCACACACACTCCTGGAAAAGGCCGACACAGATTATTCAGCTTTGCCCCTTTACCCAGACTATACAGTAGTAATTACTGCCACCACCAGCTAATAATTATCAGCTACCTAAAGGCCCTTAAAAGGGTGTCCAGTTATTACTGTGTAATATTATTATCCAAAAGTAGTGTAACTAAGCAATCAAGGCTTATTGGAAGGGCTTAGTACAGGATCACTTATAAGCATGCAAAGCTTAATTTATCTCTACATAAACCAGTCACAGTTGAAAAGGGTTTAAAATATTTAATAAATACTAAAAACACAAGACAATACTACTACACCACAGTGCTATTCAAACGTTCAGAGATCACACAGAAACTTAAAATAATTCAGTAGTACAGTTCTGACATAACAGAAAAACACTTAGTCTAATCTTTTCCAATTCCTAGCTACTGCTACAAGAAAACATGCTTCTAAAGTAACTTACTTATATAGAGCATGGGCAGTGCTGAGTTGGATGGCAAAGATCAAAATGCTTAATAATCTCTGGTTTTCACTGTTTAAATTGAAACTGCAGTTCTGCTAAACATTACATCATCTTTTACACCTTCCTGGTTCCCAGGCCACACAGAAACTGCATTTACATTTTTTTCAATTAGAGCAATAAAGGACATTCCACATGTAAATTCTGGTCATTAACTTTAGCCTTAAAACAATAGGCAGGAAGCCTTCATCTAGCCAGACTGGAGACAACTTGTAAAACATCAAAGGGAGTGATGAAATCATTTTCATTTCAAAGGACCAACAAGGAATGCTTGACTTAGCTTTCTTTACAGCAGATGGCAATGTTATCACATTGTTTTAAGTTCAACATTCACAGTATTTACAAATAGAATTATGTACCAAATTCTATTTGACTAAGCTGGCAGCATTCACCCATCTCTACCAGTCTTCACAATACAGATTTGGGGTCATAACTAAAATTTTAAAAACTCAACCATATTATTTGATCTATCACAAGAATCGAGCCACAAAACAAATATGTCATCCAGAAATCTATTATACAGCACCCATGAGTTAGAAAAAAATACTACTAAAAAGATAGTCTTTCTCCCACTGTGCCATTACATAAGTACCAAAACTCGAGGAACATGGTGCCACCACTGCAATACTCATAGATTGTTTAAAAGTTTAACCTTCAAAAGATATAAAATTGTGGGCAAGAACTACTTCCATCAAGGCAACCATAGCATTTACCTTACTACTGTTATAACAAGCCTCAAATAATCTGTTGTTCATACCAACTTAACCCAACATAATGGGGGATGACATTATATAAACTACATACATCGATAGTAACAAAAACAGAATCAGGAATAAAAGGATTATTAAGTATCTAATGTATCCTTACTAATATATTTTAACTTCTCCAAACCTGATTTAGTATTGTAATCAATCCATTTACTAATAGGTTTTTGAACTTGAACCATTAACTTCAGGTCGAAAAGGAGGGTTGGGTTATACTCTTGTGTATCTTGGGATCCCAAATACACTTGCAAGAACAGGTTTGTCATTATACATATAAGAAAAGTCCTTCTCATTAATTTCACCTTGCAACAGCATGTCTTGCAACTGTAAATATAATTTACGATATGCTAAATTAACTTCATTTAGCAAAATTTCCTGATAAGCATCTTCCATTAACATTATTGACATACTCTGTATGGTCCATTATTACCAGCCCTCCCCCTATGTCAGATAACATAATATGGATATTTTTATCATTGGAAATATCATTAAAAACATAAATTTCCTTCTTAGATAAATTTGAAAATTCAACTTCATTATTTCTCTTAAAATTCTCCCGTATTTCATATTCACAAAGTCTTTCAAACATTTGGACATTAGGTAACAAAGGGGGGGTATAGCAACTTTGGCATGTTAAACCTCCATCATAAACCATACTTTTACCTCCATTTAACAAAAGAGACAAATTCAGCTTAAGAGAAAATAGCTTAAGTTCACATAAAGCACTAACAATATCTGCTCACCGAGCTGGTGCAAATGTAAAGCCTTTACACAAAAAATCAGCGTGTTCTATATTAACCGTTTTGGAAAAGAAGTTATAAACTTTAAAGTAACATTCAGAATTACTGACAATTTGCATATAGTTGGAAACAGTACCATTATTGTCCATTAATTCCTCAGTTTGTGGTGATAGTTGTTCCATTTCATAGGTTGAGCTCCTTCCCTCAGGTAATAATCCCCACCCATTTGATACTGCCTACATTTGTTGCTTTTGCTGTTGATTCCACTGGCAAATTCTCATGGATCGCCTTACTTTGGTGTTCCCTAAAGGGATCTGTAATGTCACTTCTTGTTCATTGTTAATGGACTCAAACTCCCTAGATGGATCGTCTACATTACCATGGTGACCTGGTGGGTGGGGATACACTCCCTTACTCACGTATTCCTGGATGTCTCTCTTTATTTTACCAAATTTTTGCTGAAACATATTGTGACATGATGCATCAACAGATTTTATGGCATTACAAAAACTGTTGGCATAGGAGTCATATAACAAGTCCGAACATATTGATGTACTGAGTTGATTAAGTTGTACTAAAAGGTGGTCCAAGCGGATATTATATTTAATAATCACCCTCATGATATTAAATCCAGCTTGGTCAAAAACTTTATGTAATTTCTGAATACATTCACAGTTATTAGCAGCCCCATTCAGATAATGCCACATCCGCAAACCTCCCGACATCTGTTTTAATTCCAAATTAAGTAGTAGATAATTGTTCTCTACTTGCAACTTTTTAAACTGGAACAGTAATTTCTCAGAATTATGAATTTCCTCAGAAGGGGGCACATTAGTTCCACTCTGATGAATACCAGTCACACTGGAGGTAAAATTAAACTGATTATCCTCCAGTTATTGCCCCAAGTATTAATATCGCTACTGTTAAATAAATTACCATAGTTGGGCAAACTGAGTCATTGTACCTGGTGTAGGTTGAGTGAGGTATATTAAATGAGTCCTGTGACCCATTAACTCCATTCGCTAAATGGGAAACTGGATGTAAAGTTAATATTTGATTTCCATTTTGCGTAGCAGACATTCCAAGGGATTGAACAGTCGAACAAACAGCCACCTTGTAACCATTAGAAATGGTATCCCCAGACAAGGACATAATCAGCAAAAACACACACCAAAACCATAAAATCACCAAGAAATGATTACTCTTCTATTCTTTTGTTGTTAAAATTGAAACATCATAATGCATTATAATTTTTATTTGGTTTATATAAATTTATTTCTATACACCCTCAATATTAATGGATTAAGATTTTTATATACATTTTTATATATAAGGGTAGTTGGGTGAGGGGTGCTTTAAAGCTTTAAAAATGTTATACTTAATTAAAAATGTTATACTTAATTATATTTGAACTGGTTAATTTGTTAATTTATTACTCGTGATTAATTGTGGTATTTCGTTTTTACATTGTTCTGAAGTATTTCTCTAGTTGGGAATGAAAGCGCTTAACAATAAAGTCAAGTTTTGCCTTGATACCAGTGGTGTGGATTATTCTTGGTGATTTTGTGGTTTTTGGTTTGTGTTTTATATGCTTATACTAGTCAACATAAGATTATTTTTGTAGGCCCCCTCTCCTTCAATAGATAAAGCTTCAGCTGCCATTCCTTACATACATTCCCACTCAGATTAACCCTCTACACAGCTTAAGTTTAAAGTTTGCATCAACTGGAATGAGGTTAGAGATTGATGGAGACACTATGAACAACTCAGGAACAAGCTTGGGATTATTGTTGCCACTTTGTTCCTGGTGAGAGGAGAAGCAAAGGGGCATTTATTCCTAGCCTTCCTAAACAATACCAGTTAATGACAATCCTGAAAACTGCTTCTCAGGAGCCACCTTGGGATTACAGCTGCAATTTTGCTCCTGGTGTGAAAAGCAGAAGAGGGACTTTGATTCCTAACACTGCCTGACTGAGTGATGTGCAGGACTTCCCCAGGTGGTTGCCATTGTGTCAGTAAACTCTTCAATTTAAATTTCAGACCACTGCACAGCTTGTTCTTCTTTTGTGCTGAGCTTCTGAATGCACAATTAAGTGCCTCTACCAAGAAAAAAAAAAACCTGCAGACCTCTGCAACATCTGGGACTAAACTACTTATCTAAAGACATCCTCTGATCTGCTTCTTAGAAACCAGCTTGAGATTAGTGCTATTGTTTGCTCTTGGTGAGAAGCAGAAGCACAGGAACACTGACTCATAGCAGAGTACAACTGCTGTGAGACCAGCTCTAATAATAGCCAGGTAGTAGTCAAAAGGCAAATCACTAATGTTTCTCATTCTTGGCAAACGTTGCTCAATTCCACCTATAAAACCTCCAACACCATCAGTACTGCACCTCACATAATGGAATCGCATCTTGCTCGTATCTCTTCTGATGCCAGACTACTAGCTCTCAGACTTTTCAGTCAGTGTAACAATTGCCTCATGTTTACCAACAGCCCTTTAAATCCAGACCACTCTGGCTCTAAATGCAAGATATGTAAATATTCACCTACTGTGGAGACTCACATATCAACAATATTTAATGCCAGTAAACAGCATCAGAACACCCAAGAATATTCTGAGGTTATTAAAAAAAAAGCTCTGCCTGAACTCCCACATAGCAGAAACCAGACAGTAACAGATTCACATGCATTTACTCTGACACATACCAAAACAGCAAACATGCTCACATAAGGTTTCATAATACTACAAAGAGGAGAGTCACAATGCTCCTTATTATTCACCAGACTGAACAAGCAACAGATCACAGTAAGAAGTCTCATTAGCATTAGGAATATTACAAGGGCCCTCAAAACCCTTTGTTATCCTAAACGTAAGTATGACTTTCTGATTGTCCATAAAGGAGTGAATCACTTAAGCACTCCATCCATGAAGGAGTTGCAGATTGTCACTACTACTCCCAAGTCTCAAAGGAAGGAAAGTCACTTGTACTCAGAAATATTCTACTCTCACCAGTAATTATTCCCAAGTTCAAAAGTTAAAAATTGCTAGTTTCAACAACTAAGTTAACTGATGTCATTTCATGGATAGGTAAAATGTGTCTGCCTGGAACAAGATGGTTAACAGACCCTCCTGCTATGTAAGGCTGCAAGGGCGGTGATGCATCTCTCATCTCATAGCTTTCATGTACTAAATAGTCTTTGCTGTCCTCACAGAGCTGTTTTAGGCAATGTTCATCTTATGGACATATTCACTTAGTAAATTCTAGTTGCTAGAAGCTTGAAGAGCCGCTCTAGTGGCATACTAACTATGGCCCAGTCAACTCGGGCTCGATTAGCTGCTTGGGCAACTGACAGAGCATCAGGGAAGGATAAGCATGCTCATTCTGGGTGGAATGAAGTTCATTAATAACACTCTCTTAGAAAAGCCATAGTCCAAAAATGGGAAGGTGCCCTTGAATGTAATCAATGGGCATGGGAGGTGGTGCAGGGCATGTTAGGGTGCCCTTAGGATACATGACTGACCACAGCAAAAACTGGAGCAAGGCTGCATGGGTAGGAAATAGGCAGGTATACCTGACATAGATGTGGGGCACTGAGGGGCAGACCAGTTGAATGATATCCCCAAGGGGGATCAAAAACATTGCTAGAAACTTAAACAGAAACATGTCTGTGCAGGAAGCCTTCTTCTGCTTTGATGACCTACATAGTTATGTAGTTACACTAACTTGGTTCCTGTGCAAAGAGACCATTCCCTCCTTACTAGGGTTCAGCTCCTGATATACATTTAGTTCCCCCAGAGGGAGCTTTGGGGACATATTCATATTTGTTAGGGTACTTCTTATTTTACATTAAAATCATGCATGGCATCATACTACAACCAGCAAAGGTCCAAAGTCCAGAAAACTCTCAAAAAAAACTGCTTACCACACCTCTGACAATTACAGTTCCTCTTTCTGTGTTCATCTACACATGCTTACTATCTACATCAGATCAAAAAGCTCTTCATCTAGCCAAATAGACATAGTATAGGCAACTGAAACTACCTCACTACAAACTGGTATACCTATACTACTAGAAACAAAAACAATTTTATTAAAACTAATCCCCTTGATCTAACTGTTCCCATCCTTATTAAGGCTGATACTTTTCTTGAACTTGTCCTTTCCTATACAACTCACAATGTTACCACCTCTTTAGCAAAATCCAGCCAACTTGCAGTAACCCCAGAAAACACACTTTGAAATTCAAATCAGTGATTACAGTAGCACAATGCTCTTCCTATTTATAGACCTTCCTGACAAATATCATTGACACAACTCTTTCCATAATGCAGGGCCCATTGCTACTGTATGCTCCTTGGAATTCTGTCCCCTTATGGATAGATGCATCACATAGTCTATTCCCATCCAACATAAGAATAAAAGTAAATTAAAAAAATAGGGCAGTATAGTTGAATTCTAAAGCAAACAAGCTTTGCAAGAAAAAGAAGAAACTCCAAGCCATCTGTAAAAGATTCCCACTCCATTAATATAAAAGGGACTTAAAACTAATAAGTAAAGCCCACCATCACAGAGTGTAAGGCCAGATACAAACTAAGGGAAACTAGAAATTCCAAAGATAACCACAATGCCTTGTACAGTTACATTAAAAAAAACTTAGAAACGATGCCTATTAATGTACAGAACTGGTATCAAGTGTTGTCTCCCACTCTGTTCACAAATCTAGTTTAATATCCGTCAAAACAAATTCAATGCTAATCTCATGCCTCATGATCAGCAAAATGTTCTATCAAATACCCATCCCTCCCAAAGTCAACTAGACCATGATCGTGTTCTATCCATTCTGCCCAAAATCAAAACTACTAGCTCTATGGGACCGGATATTAAACTATTTACTTAAGTGTTAAGCACCACTAAGTCAAACTCTCCTTAAACTGTTTAAATTTTTCTCTCTCCATGGGTCATGTTCCCATAATGTCACTAATACCATTACACAAAATGTCCCTCAAACAGACTACAGAAACTATAGCCCAACTGTCCTTACAAGTGCTGTGTCTGTAAAGTTAATGAGTACACAACTGCTGAGCTGATAAATGATATATGCAACCTATAAACCCTGGATCCAAACCAATTTGGATTTGTAAAAGGTAGGTTATGCCTACTAAATCTAGTTCATTTTGTCTAAAGGTTCAGTAAAGGCCTTACATTCCACACTGCTTAACTTGACCTCAATCAAGGTATCTTACCTCATCCCACATGTTGATATCATAAATAAATTCTCCCTCCTCGTACTTGAAGCTAATTGGCTCTTCAATAGAAACCAGACTGTTGACATATGGGATACCTCCTATAGCCAGAGGAATGGCACCTGCAGAGATCCCATGGATTAGGTCCTGGACCTCTTGCTTATTTGTATCCACTTTTTTAGAACTGAACATAGATGTCAAGGGACTCTGGTTAACTATGTTGCAGACTGCATACTAGGTGTGATTATCAAATCTCTTCAAATGTTCAGGTACACCAGCAGGGCCTGGACTTGACCAATATTTGTTACATCCCTCACAAACTTGACTTCAATAGTAAAAATGTACTACAGTTACCACACTGCTGGTACCCTCTCTCACAACAAACAGTTATCCATGACTGGATTGCCTATAGTTCCTTTGATCATCATGTATTTGTTGTTAGTTAGAAAATCCTTCTATCATGCTTAGCTGATATGCAGAGATCTCTCTGCTAGGTCCTAAGCAGTCCTGAACCACCTGTTCACACCTATCCTGGGGTACAATGCAATTTTTGGAATGTACCTTGCAAAGCACCCTGACCTACATTAAATACTGCAAGGGTTTGTAACCAGTGTTACTAGACTGCACAACCTATAAACCTAATCTGATCTACCCTGAAAGACTAGAAACCTTATCCGTTACTCTGTTACATATAGATTCCTGAGGGATGATCTTTTGTCAGCCATTTCAGCACTGAAAAGTTGCTACTCTATTCTAACCAACTATATGTTAACACTAACAAAGACCTTAGCTTTCATTGCAAGATTAACACCATCTGCTAGGATGACAGAGTCATAACCCCATAGATATTGCAATTACTGACTGAATTTGGCTTTTGCTGAGGTACAGACAGCTACATACACAAACACACATAACTACACTGAAGGAAATGTACAGTACAGATGTGTATCTACCATAAATGTAGATGTTCGAGTGTATTCACTGTTGCAGTCATTACACTTGGGTTATCCGGCTGGCAGGCGACCCACAGTCAGCCCGAGTTCCAAAGTCTTGGTCCGGTGTCGGTTGCTGTTGCCTCTTCCCTGACGTCAGTGAGCCAGGGGTATAAAAGTTGCAACAGACGCCATTTTCTTCAGTTTTTCTTGCCCCAGATGTCAGGTGCCCCCAGATAGGAAGGCTGGAAAGAGAAAATTATGCCAAAAAACATGCACATATGACTATAAACATTTCTTTCATCTATAAGCAAATACAACACATTGGTAGTATAGAGATGAGTAGTACAGAAAAGTCCCAGCAATGGAAAAGGGGGATGGTGGTTGGTAACCTGCACTGCAACAGTGAATACACTCGAACATCTACATTTATGGTAGGTACACAACTGTGCTATGTTCATCGTGTTTCACTGTTGCAGTCATTACACTTGGGTAGAATCCCAAAGCTGAGGTTGGGTGGCTGGGTCTAAATTGGATTTGGAGAGGCTAACAAGCCCTGCAGAACTGCAGTGGCAAAGCCTGCTCTGGGGTTTAGAGTAGAGAGGTAAGTGGTAGTGCTTGGTGAAAGTGTGCACTGAGCTCCAGGTTGCAGCTTCTAAAATATCTTTGGTTGGTACTCCTCTGAGGAAAGCTGCTGAAGTGGCTGCTGCTCTGGTAGAATGAGGCCTAATGCCCTTAGGCAATGATTTGCCATGTTGTGCATAACAGAAGTGGATGCAGTGTCCTATCCATTTCGAGATTGTCTGCTTTGCAACAGGCTTTCCTTGTGATCCTGCAGCATATGCTACAAACAGTTGCTCAGTTTTTCTGAAAGCTTTTGTTTTGTCCAAATAGAATCGTAGCTGTCTGTGTATATCCAAAGCGTGCAGAAGTCTCTCCCCTTTATTCTGGGGATTTGGGTAAAACGTAGGTAAATGAATGGTTTGGTTTAAGGCCACATTGGAGACCACCTTTGGCATGAATGTTGGGTTTGTCCTAAGAGACACCCTGTCCTGATGAAAAATGAGGAAAGGTTCCACAGCCATTAATGCCTGTAACTCTGAGACTCCTCTTGCAGAAGTTATTGCTAGGAGCAGAGCAGTTTTCCATGACAAGAATTTTAGATCAGCTGTGCTGGCTGGTTCAAAAGGAGGCAGTGTGAGTTTTTCTAAAACAAAATTGAGATCCCAAGTAGGTACTGGTGCTCTCCCTGGGGGTCTTATATTTTTTGCCCCTCTGAGGTACTGTCGTAGTAGAGGATGTGAAAAAATAGGAGGTTCCGTATTGTAATAAGCTGAAATGGCAGAGGCATGGATTTTAATAAATGAGAAAGATAAGCCTTTGTCCAACATTTCAGTTAGGTATTGTAAAATCTGAGGTATATTAGGGACAAGTGGTTCGAGCCATTGTGCCTGGTTCCAAGCACAGAATCTCTTCCATTTTTCTGCATAAGATTTCCTAGTGCTGGGCCTCCTGGCTTCTAAAATGACATCCATAACAGCTTTAGAGAGAGGTGCAGTCTGAGTGGCTACATTATCTGCCATGCTGCCAGGTTTAAGGTTCTGAGTTGACTGTGCAGAATTTGATTGTCTTGTGTCAGAAGATGAGGCATTTGAGGTAGAAGCCAAGCTGGGCCTTGAGACAAATTCTTTAGGATTGGGTACCAGTGCTGGCGTGGCCAGTCTGGTGCAATCAGAATCATTCTTGGCCTTTCTTGTCTGACTTTTAGTAACACCTTGGTGAGAAGAGGCATCGGAGGGAAGGCATAGACTGTCAGGCCTTTCCAGCTGAATGAAAGAGCATCCACTTTCCGTGCTCGACAGTGATAAGTTCTTGTGCAAAATTTCTGTATTTGGTAATTGTGAGGGGAGGCAGAGAGATCTATGTCTGGGCGTTCCCATTTCCTTGTTATCATGCTGAATACTTGTGGACTGAGCTTCCATTCGTGAGGATCCATGAGATTTCAGCTTAGTTCATCTGCCAGTGTGTTTTTTGTTCCTGGCAGGAATTGTGCCTGCAGATGTACTTGATAGGTCAGAGCTGTGTTCCACAGAGTCATGGCTTGTCTGCATAGGGGGTAAGAATGTGTGCCCCCTTGCTTATGTACCACATAACTGTGGTATTGTCCGTCTTTATTAATAGTTGTCCTGGATGTATTAGGTCCTTGAAAGCTGTCAGGGCATTCTGTACAGCTAGCATCTCTTTTTGATTGATGTGAAGATGCATTTGTTCCTTGGTCCACGTGCCCTGAATACATTTTCCTGCCATATGTGCCCCCCAGGCATAATCTGATGCATCTGTTGTTATTGTCTGCCTGGCTGTGGGTAAAGTGAAAGGCTGTCCCTTGTTGTGGTGACAGGCCTGGGCCCACCATCGAAACTCCTGTTGTAGGCAGGGAATTAAGGTTATGATTGTCTCCAGGCTGTGACAATGCTGAGTCCAAACACTTTTTAGGTACCACTGTAGTTTCCTCATATGGAATTAGTAGAGTGCAGGATGCCATGAAGCCCAGGGCCTGCAGAATTTTTCTTGCAGGGAGCTGGGTTTTTGTTGCCATCATTTGAAAGTAATGAGTCAGTTGCCTTTGTTTGTCTGGCATGAGATAAGCCATCTAGGCAGTTGTATATAAGCTTGCACCCAGGAATATTATCTCTTAAGAGAGCACTAGTTTTGATTTCTTTTAGTTTACTGTGTACCTTAGGCAAATTAGCAATCTTTTTACAAACGCCAGATGCTTAAGAAGAATGTCCTTGCTCTCTGCTTGAATAAGGCAGTCGTCCAAGTAGGGATATATCTGAATTCCTTTTTGTCTGCAAAATGCAATTACTGGTGCCAGGCATTTTGTGAAGACCCTGGGCGCAGTAGATAAGCCAAAGGGCAGTGCAGAGAATTGGTAATGCATTGAGCCTGTTATGAATCTGAGGTATATTCTGCAAGATTGTCTGATTGGGACATGCAGGTACGCCTCCCTGAGGTCCAAAGTAACTAGCCAAGCCTTCTTGCCCAGCATGGGCAGAAGTTGCTGTAGTGTTAACATTTTGAATTTTGTAACATCCAGGAAAGTATTTAGGATTGAAAGGTCCAGTATTGGTCTCCAGGCTTTGTCCTTTCTGGGTACTAAGAAAAGTCTTGAGTAAAATCCTTGTCCCTGTTGTTGCTGTGGAACTTTTTGAATAGCTCCCATGTCCATAAGAGCAGCAATCTGTTTTTGTGCCTCTGCCCATTGGTTTTGTGGCAGGTCTGGCATACCTTTTGGTTTTGGAAGCGTGAGGAAGTGGAACCTGTAACCCTGAGAAACAATATTCAGCACCCATTGGTCCTGGGTGATGTACCAATTTTTTGAGAAAAGTGCTAGCTTCCCCCCTAGGGGTTCTGTCAAGAGTTAAGCGCTTGGCATTTGCAGAGGGAAGTCATTGGGACTGTTTCCTATAAGGTTGTGATTTGTCTTCCCCTCCTTTGGGGGCGGAAGCACCCCATTGCTTAGGTCCGTAGGAGCCTTGGGGCTGTGATCTGCCTCTTGGGCATCTGTATCTGCCTCTTTGTGACCTGTCTGACACTGGAAAGGACCAATTTTTTGAAGGCCAGTTTCTGCTAAATCTAGGTGGTTGAACCTGTAAGAAATCTTTCACTGTCTGCATTGACTTGGCTTTATCCTCCATTTTCTTTAACACCTCTTCTGCTTTAACACCAAACAAAGTATCATGCTGTAATGGAGCATGCAATAATTTTACTTTAACATGGCCAGGTAAATTTTGTTCTTTCAACCAAGCATGCCTTTGAATAACAGAGCCTGTAACTGCGGCTCTACAAGAAGCCTCTAATGAATCAAAACCACATTGCAGAGTATGCTTTTCCCACTTATTCAATTGCATGCAATAAATCCTGCATTTCTTTACTGTCAGAACCTTCTGTATTTGAAACAATTTTCTGCTTTAACAAAGACATGAGGTACTGCTGGTATTTAAGCATGTGAAACTGACAGTTTAAAGCTCTTACAGCTAAAGTAGCAGAAGTGTAAACATTTTTCCCCCATCTGTCCAGAGCTCTGGAATCCCTATCTGAAGGGACAGAATTTTTAGCAGTAGAAGCCTTAACCCCTTTAGGACCCTGGGAAATTGTTTCTGGGTCTGCAACGGGGTTTTTGTAAAGAAATTTATGAGTCAGGGACTCTGTAGTACCTATATGGCTTGACTGGTGCAGGGGGTAAAGTATCAGGAGACAGACTGGATTCAGAAAAATCATCAACAATATCAAGCACAGGGGGGATAGCCAGGAGCCTGTGCTGAGGCAATAAAAGGAAGTCTCTGAGCCTTTTCTTGGATTCAGAATAATCCTGGCTCTCCCAATGGAAATGCTCCCTCATGGTGTGCAGGGTTTCCTCAAAAGAATAATCCTCAGGCGGACAGGCTGAAGGTATGGACTCTTCTGCATCAGAGTCCTCACAGGGAGGGAGAGAATATCACTGACCAGAAGAGGAATCAGAGGAAATGGAAACCTGGTCAGAGGAGTCATAATCAGTATCCTGCCTAGGCCTTTTGTCAGGGGGGGGGATGGGAACCCCTGATTAAGGTAATTAGGTCTTCGGCCATTTTAAGCATCTGTTTCTTTGGCATGGATGACTCTTCTGGAGAATGCTGCACTTGTTTCCTTGTCTTTAATGGTGTTTTTGACTTTGCCTTTGCTGCTGTAGTGGGCTTAATTGTAAGCTGTGAAGGTCTGAAAACACCCTCAGAAGCCGATGCCTGCTCAGTGGCTCCGGACCCATCTGAGGGTATAGTTTCCATAGGCCCAATACCTTGAGTTTCCACAGGCCTCGGTGTCTCCACATGGCTGTCAGTTACGGCCTGTGGTTCTGAGGTAGCGGGTGTCAGGTGCTGTGAAAGAGCCTCACTGAGAACCGGCGACTGGCCTAGAAGAGGCTTCATCATCGGTTTAGGACTTCGGATGACTGTCCTTTTCTTTGTATCTGCGTTTTTTATAAATTGCGGTCGTCGGTTGTTCCAACGGCATTATGTAATTAAACCTTCGGCCAAAATAATGTAGAGCAAAATCAAACCGATGTTTAATAGTTCATTTATTGAATCTAGCACAAAACCGACAACTAGTAACGTTGTGGTCAGGGCCTAGGCAAGGAATACAGTAAGAGTGGAAGTCCTTATGAGGTATTTGCTTCTCACAAGAAATACAATTAACTTTTACTGACATCAGTCTGGAGCAAGAAAAAGTTTCCCCAACGGGGTACTTAGCTTTACTGACGACTTCGGTTCTGAAATTCAATTTTGAAAATCTCATGAGTCGGCCGACTGGCACTTGCGAACTGCTTTTGCTTCGGGCACCGCGTGGCAAGAAAGACTGAAGAAAATGGCGTCGGTTGCAACTTTTATACCTCTGGCGCACTGACGTCAGGAAAGAGGCGACAGCAACCGATGCCGGACCAAGACTTTGGAACTCGGGCTGACTGTGGGTTGCCTGCCAGCAGGATAACCCAAGTGTAATGACTGCAACAGTGAAACACGATGAACATCTTGCTGTTATTAAGTCTGCCATTAAACATATTCATCAGCTCCTTTTTTCCCATTTTCTACATGGGTTCAGGTTATCGTGTTAACTGTCTCCATCTATCTTGATTCAATCACACAACTCCTGCCTTCTTTGACATTCATGCTTGACTGTCGCAGATCTTTTCTCAAACAATCCATCCACCTCTTTGCTGAATGTCCTCGTTTCATCTTACCGTCTTCATGTTGGTTTCAAATCTCCTTCACCATATTGTCTTCTGCTTTCCTGCACATGTGCCTGGACCACAGTAATCTGTTCTCTCTGATGTTTTGTGCAATTGGAGCTACTTTGGATTCTGCTCTTGTGTCCTCATTTCTTTGTCTGTCTCACAGTGTGCATCCTACTACCCTTCTCAGGCACTTCATTTCCATCATCTCTAGCTTTCTCATCTGCTGTGCCTTTATTGCACAGGTTTCTGTGCCATACAGTAGTAATGGTAGCACCACTGTCTACACCTCGTTTTTCAGCTTCTTTGGCATTTTTCTGTCATACACTACATCGGACACACTATGCCAGTTGGCTGCAGCCCCTCTGATTTTAGGCTTGACCGCTTCATTCAGACTTCCCTTCTCCTCAACCCCCCCCCCCCAGATACTTGAAGCCTGTTCCACTATCTTCCCTGCTATCTCAATTTTTATCTTCTTCTGATTTCCCCAATTTGTTGCCATTACCACTGTCTTATCTGTGCTTAGTTTCATCCCTTGTGCCTTCAGTTTTGCATTCCATGCCCCTATCCTTTACTGAAGTTCTTGTTCAAAGTCTGCCTATAATGCCACGTCTGCGTACAGAAACTTTTATCTGTCCCCTCCGAACTGTTTGCAACTGTAGTCCAGCACAAGTATGAATAGCAGTGGGCTCAGAGCTGAACCCCTCTGTGAGACAGAACACCATTTATACTTGAGTCATTGGATCCTTGCTTGCACTAATTCTACCAATGCTTCTGGAAATTCGAACCACCACCACCACAATACTGCCCAAATCAGCTTTCATGAGACCTTGTCAAAATGCTTTCTTCAATTCTAGGAATGCCCAATCAAACTCTTTCCTCATCTCTAGCTTCTTCTCAACTATCTGCCTCACTGCAAACATCAGGTCATCCTGATCTGAATCCAAGCTGCTCATCTCCCATCTTGCATTCTACTACTCTGCGCATCCATTTATCAGTCACCATCTCCAGAACTTTCATACAATATGACAGGAGTTTGATACCGTTGTAATGTCCACAGTTGTGGATATTCCCTTTGTTCTCGTACACTGACATGAGTATGCTTACTCTCCAGTCATCTGGGACATGCCTTTCTCTCCACACCGCTATAAGTACCCTCGGCAGCCATTTCTTCCCTTTCTCACCCAGCATCTTTATCATATCTGCTGTGACCTCATCTGAGCCTGGTGCTTTCACTGACATTTTATTTAGTGCTTTTCTTACTTCTTCTAGGGTAGGCTCCTGCTCTTCTCTCATCATAGGCTGTTTCTGGGGCAGTACAGCTTCTTCATTCAGAAGTCGTTGGAAATTTTCCTTCCATCTGCCTTTGCTGTCCTGTGGATTGGTGAGCAGGTAGTTGCTGCCGTCCCTTATGAAGGAATCTGACTATCTTCTTTAGCTTTCTGTCTTTGCCTTGCAACATGATATAGTTTCTTTGTACAATCTACTGAGTCACTTTCCATAAGCTGGTAGAGCTCCTCCAATGCCCTATCTTTGCTATTGCAACTCCTTTCTTAGCCAACCAGTATTCCTTCCTAGCCTGGTCAGTCTTTTCTGTCTCCCACTTTTTCCTGCACTACTCCTTTCTTCTGATGCCTTCTTGGACTTCTGCATTCTACCACCAGCTTTCCTTACGTACCTTATTTCCATACCTGGCTTGGCCACATATCAGTTCTATAGTCCTTTAGGCGCTGCCATTCTTCTTCAACTCCACCTATTTCCCTCCTGTTCTTGGGGTGCTGGAGTCCTGAGTAACTCCTTGAACTGTTGTACTTCCTCTCTAGTCAACTTCCAGGTCTTCAGCCTGGTGTCTGTTGACCTTAGAGCCTTCTCTGACCACTGCTTGCAGCTGATTGTGGCAACCACTGATTTATGCTGTGGGCCGACTGTTTCACTGGGGATGACTTTGCAATTATTGATTCTACCCCAATGCCCTTTCCTTACATGGAAGTCTACCTGAGCAGCATGTTGGCCACTCTTGTATGTGATCTTGTGACTTTTTCTTAACCATGTGTTGGCTACTACCAAGCCATTTTCCAGACAAAAGTCTAGAATAGCCTCTCCTCCTTTATTCCTGTTACCCCACCCATGTGGACCCAGGCAGTCCTTATATCCTTCTCTGTCTCAATATGTACACTCAAGTCACCCATTATCAACACCAATTCATGTTGTCCTGCTTTATCTAGTAGATCCTGCAACTGCTGTTGAATGCACTCTCTTCCTACCACAACCCTGCTGTGGGGCATATGCTGAGTTTAGGAATTCTGCCCTATCATTACAATGAAGTCTGACTGGCAGTCTGTTACTAATTCTGATGATATCCCTTCACTGCCTTCTGAAGCCTCTCTCTCACCACAATTCCTTTACCATTTCTAGCTAGTCCTCCTCCCGAGTAGTAGACTCCGAATCCCATGCCAAGTGGCTTTACTGCACTGCCTTTCCATCTTGTCTCTTGGATACTTAGGATGTCCAGCCTTTTCCATATTATCATGTCATCCACTTCCAAGCCACATCCTATCAGTGAATCTACATTAAGTGTTCACATTTGGCAGGTTGACAGTTTTGCGTCTAGCGTTCACTCAACAGAACTAGCTCAGGTAATCCAGGCTGGACAACTAGACACTGGCCAGCAAACAGCTTATTGACTTTATGGCAGGCACACACTGGCTAATAGGGGCATATACACCCCTCCCACCATTAGCATGGGTCCTTGGCATAGGTCAGAGTAGGCCGGGTCCTCGACATACTTATCAGCAGTAACTACCTATGCCCATTTTGGCGACATTAGTCAACATGACTGAATCACCTAGAGCCATATTTTATACAGAGTGGCTAGCCCTGCCATGGTGTGCAGTCTGTGATCCATGTTCAGCTGTCGTGAGAATACTGCTCACCACAGCAGATGCCCATAGTGGTTGGTCTACAGAACTCTTCCCCCTATAATTCGCCATGTAGAGTCTGTGCTGCTGCCTACAGCTCCATTCACTGGTGAGTCTAAGATGGAAACACTCGGCTTGTTTTCAGAGGTGTGAGAAACCCCACAAAGACCTAGGGAGAACATGCAAACTCCAGACAGGCTGGAGGTCAGGATCGAACCTTGTACCTTGTGTATGGGACGCAAAGACCTTAATCATTATGCCAACTGGTCTGCCATTAAACCTTTGGTGATTTGTGAGTAAAAATGGCACTTGTCCTAATACAGGGCATTTAACAGACAAACAAACCCTAAAAACATTACAATGCTTGACAACACAGCACTCAAACATTGCTGTTAGTGAATGAATTTACACCATGGTTCCAGAATATTGATGCAGAAAACTGAGTTCCACAAAGAAATTAAAAAAACTAACCACCCTGTGCTGACCTAGAACACTGTCACACAGTTATTGATGTTACTGAATGAATTTACAAATTATTTACAAGTGGAAAAATTAGGCTGGTGTTGAAACTGGGAATTCTACTGGGGAAGGGGGAGGACTAGCAGTGCCAGGAACACTGCAGTAGATGAGACGTTTTCATTAAACAGTGGAGAAAAAAGTAATATTTGTTAGTGAGAAAGGAGATTCTTTCAGCTACAAATAAATTCTCACAAAAATCATTTACTGTATGGAACCAGAATGTTGCAGTTTTCCCAGTAGAGGGCTAAAGGTAACCAAGTGTGTGTTTGGTAGTACAATAAGAGTCCATCTACCTCACTTCTTTATCATATACTGTTTACTATTGATTTCCATCTAAAAACTACTGGAAAGACAGTATATGGATAATAAACTATTGTTTGTGCCACTGAAGTAATACATATTTTTATTTTTTCTTTCTGAGTTACTATAATTTAAATAAAACCCCAGAGTTGTACAGTGGAAGAAAAGGGGTCAAAATGTATCTGAAACAAAACAAAGCAAACCAAAACAAAAAATAGTGCAACCACTTCTCTGAAATAACTTAAGTACAAACAGTGGCTATTTTGAAGGTATATCCATTAAGTCCATTGGGAACATTATCTTATAATACCTACTCATATTACAAACAGCACATGCAAGGGAGTAGGAAGGTATTCACACACAGTAGCTGCAATACATGTACAAGACCAAAAAGATCCCCACATTTGTGAGTTTTACAGGCTACAAGCAGTAGTTTCTACAAACTCTTAAGACTACCGAAGACAGAGGTGGTAAAGGAGGCAGGGGTTTCAAAGTGGAGACACCTCTGATACACTGTCATCTTCTATGTGTAGGGTTGTGTCACGATATACCAAGAGATAAGTTGTAAAGAACAATACGTAGTATATGCCAGACAACCAGGCAGAACTCCACGTTCAATGGCTACATCAAACTGTCATTCTCCATAACTACTTAACAATTCCATATATTTTTTGATGAGAAAGACCCGGTGTCATGTTAATAAGATGTACTGAAATAAAATGATATGCAACATAGAAGTGGAATGCTGAAAATGTATCCCACATATCTTGGAAACTTGAAGTCGATGACAAAAAAACAGGTCTTCCAAAAATCTTCCGAAGACCAATAAAAAAAATCTACCAAAACTAAGGACAAAATAAACAAGTAAATAAAATAAAGAAAGCTTTGTTAACGTGTTAAGCTAACAAGAGCAGTCATTTAAAGAGTGACGGTAAATATTTTATCTTTTGTTGACCGGGTTGGTCCCAATGAGGCCTCTTTTTCAGGGGAAATTGAAGTGATTTCTTCATGTAATAAAGGAAATTTAGCCAGGTTATCGGGTAACTTCCTCTACTCTTTTCGATAGGTGCAGTGGGATCTTTTACATCCTCCTGCTCCCCCAACAATAAAGCCTGGTTTACCAACTCACCTGAAGTATGATACACTCAGGAATACAGTACTCAGCAAGTGTACTGAATATGTAAGGAAAGTCTACTGCTACAAGCACAGCAAAAATATATCTGCAGCTCTGCATGCTGCTAGTGTTAACTGCGAAATGCACTGAGAGTACCCCTATTAGAAATATCTAGAGAGAAGGTGATAACATGTTGGGTTTTGTAGCTAGGAAGGGATACACTGTTTTAACTAACAGAGTTTTCTTCTTTGTTCAAAATTTGTTTCAGCATGCAGACAGAGCTCTTTCAAACTACAAACTGCTTGAAACAGGTATGCCACCATAGTTCTGAAAAGCAAGACTTAGATTCTAGCAACCACATCTCATATGTAGTTGAGGAATGCCAAAAATGCAAGCCGTAATATGGCATGCCTGATCAAAAATGTTTCTATGCTTATCATACAAATGAGTCAAATAATAAAATGTGACTCAAAGCATAACATGAGTCGGAAGCTCAGACTAGATGCTGCAACCCAAAACTACAACAAAATGTGTAGAGTAGATGTGACTGAGCAAACATTTAGATACTGTGTCTCTCCCAAAAGAAAAAAAAGGTACAAACCCATACTAGTGTTCAACTCTTCACTAATTGACAAAATAGCTGTTAGAGATAGTACTTATCAGTTCACAGTGAATCTTATAAAACAGATTCAAGAAAGGTATTACTGTGAATGTATCTGTGAGGGGGCTGATCTTTGTTTTTTTTGGGCAGAGACTTCACAGCTAAGTCACCATCTACTCCCCTCACCACCCCTCCAAAAAAAGAAAGAACATAGCAGCAGGATCACAAATCTGCTACTACCACCAATATTGACACAATGTTTTAGGAAATACCACCCCAAAAAGTATGAAAACTAGACATGTTAAGAGCCCTTCTCCTCGATGTAAATGAAAGATACATGGACCTCTATTTACATGTGTTGTATGTAAAGAAAAATAATTCACATTGTTTGGATTTATTGTTATAAATCATAACTGTCAGTAAATATGGAATGAGTTAAATCTGCCCTGTACTAATGAGGTAATGTGATCTACTCATATACTCACATTCTACTTCAGATACTATGATGACATTCTTAGGTGCATTTTACACTTGGCTGCCTGAGGATAATTTCCTAAATGTTTCATTGGACTCCCAAAGGGGAAATGGAATATAGACTTTGTATACATTGCCACCTAATGCCATCATTAAAGTTTTGCATGCTCCATTATACTCCATTTCCATTAGGGGTGGAAATATGACAGATTCACAGGTTACAGTGTGCAGTAACTATTCAGAATATATATTTAATGAGCTATTACATCCAGAGTAAAAAAAAAAGCTTAGAATTTCAACACATAAGACAATGTTCTTGACACTACAAATATATCATGGCCCCAACAGCAAGTGTTAGAGAGAGGAATGTGTTGTAGTCAGAAGTAGGATTGAACTGCACTGAAATCACTATGGGTAGAATAGCAGTCCCAGGTACTTTGTGAATCTGATCCAAAGACAATTCTATGAACATTAACTCAAGTACTCTCCCATCTTTAAATATTTGCACATATACACAGTCATGCAAACGATTTCTCTAATACAGTTTGCCAAGCTACATTACACTGTTTCTTTTGGGACAGCCATAGGACTTATTTTCAGGCTACAGTATGCAGCAACTGAACTGAAAGTATCTTTACTGAGATGTCACTTGCTTGTTTCTTTCAGCTTTTTCCGGTTAGGGGTTGCCACAGCGGAACTCCGGTCCGCTAATGACTGGCAGTTGATTTTTACATACCGGCTTGCCAGGCCTGACACACAACCTTCAACGAAGGTACGCCGATTCCCGCATGTCTCCACGTAGAAGATGCTCTATCTGAGAATCGAACCAGACATTTAATAAGACAAAGGCACCACTTTTGTAACTGAAAGCTTGGCATAATCTAAACTCCATGTACTGAGGCAATTTGCTGACATGAAATTTATCACCAAGCTGCAATGAAATCCCTGATGGTAGATTATCCACTTTAGAAACATTGCAAAGCAGAATATCCTGGGGTCATTCCTTAAGGGTTCTATTAAGAAATCTCAGAGAAGGACTGACATACGATATTTTATTCACAGATACCAAACATTGGCATTTCACAAACACTGCCTAGCAAACTACAACATTCTCAGTTTCCATTAGGCTTGCACAATTGACTTTTGCTTAGGCTGAGCTATGCAAAACCTATGCAGATATGTTTAATGAATTGTCAGTGTATTTTAGAGGTAACAATGAAATCTATTCCATCAGAAAAAAACAATTTTGTTTACTGCAAGCTTGGCATTATGAAAACTCCAAAAGGGAGACAATCTACTGATGCCAAAGTCGGCAATAAGCTGCAGTAATCTTGTTATGGTAGAATCACAGTCTTAGATGTATTCTGTAGCCAAATATACTGGTAATATTCCTTGAAAGATGTGCATATGTGACTGAAGCATAAAGGGGCATTGTAATGTGGTATTTTATACACAGGTACCAAATGCAAGGTTTCATATACATTTCAGTCTCAAATTTTAGCACTGTTGCATTAGTCATGGTTTTCATTAGGAGTACTTGCATGACTTTATATCACACTGGGCTAAACAACACGTCTATCCTATACCGTTCCTGAACTGTCATTACATCATGAATTACATTTCTGTTGTTATGAAATTGGAGTTCACATTTTATTAACTTGCAGACCAAAGGTTGATGATCAATAATATGGTATGTAAAAAGAAGGAGATGTACCAGCATATTGGTAGAAAGCTGCTGTAGTTCTATAACCCGTAAAGACCCTTCAGACCCGGCTTTATGCATACCTACTTTAATATTAAACCATGATTATAAAGTGCTTATATATATATATATATATATATATATATATATATATAAATCTATATATATACTAGCTATGAGGCTGACAAAGGTTTTGCCAAAATTAATTGATCTGGATCAATGTGGCACTGTGGAAGAGAAGCAAATTATTGACGTTAATAGAGCCATGATACTCCACAGTTAAGTAGAATGTAAGAAAAAGATCATTATTGTTGGTGGGTCTTTTTTTTTTTTTTAACTCCTTTATTAAAATATCAATTACAACAAAGGCAAATATACAATAATATAAAAAACAATATTAACGTTTTTTCCTTTGTCATACATCACACATCATGTCTTTCTTTATTGCTATCGTCAGTCCAACATTACAAAAATTGCTCAACTCCTGCCTTTGCTTAAACCTCACTTCTAAACATTATTCTCCATGTAGTATTCTCACAATTTACATTTATTTCTATGCAGGTTGCTCATTCTCTTTTGATCACTCTTCCAGTTCGTTTATCTCTAATATTCAATACTTCAAATATAGTTGGTTTACAGTTTGCTTTTCTTTTTCAACTAATTATTTTTTTTGGCAGCCAACAAATCATTCTTAGCAAGGCCTTAACTCTAAGTAATTCAGATCCTGTGTCCCAGCTCAAAAGAATTAGCTTAGCTACATATATTTGCTTACCCAATATTTCTGACTGGGTACTCTGTACAAATTCTTAAATTTGGACAGCTTATTATACTCCAAAAACCTACCAAAGTTACCTCTTTCTTCCACAACACACCTCAACATTTGTTAGGTACCTGAGAAAAATACTTTGAAGTCTGCTTAGGGTATAAAAATACCTACACAAACACTTCCTAAACCTTCTGGACTTTGCTGCATATCTGGGAGATGCACATATCCCCTCCCATTGTTCCCATGTAAATTGCTTTTCTCCCATTGTTTCCTTGTAAATTGCTTTTCAACTCAATCCTCCTAATCTTTTCTAACTTCCTCTGATTGCTTCCTATAGTTGTCATGCAATATTTTATAAGCACTACTAATTGTCCCTTTTTAGCAGCAGTTTCTGATCTACATTCAAACCTCTACCTGAGCAAGTCTTTCACTTAGGATTTCTCTATCTCTTTCTTCACCTATACTCTGATATTGATCTCTTGTAGGGAAGGCAGTCTTTATCCTGTAGTCCAAACATCTTCTTGGTCTCATCCCACTCTGTTACTATTCACTCTCATTATTTGCTGTCAATACCTTGGTTTCTTTGTCAGGTTTCTCCAGCAAATTCCAACACCCCCTTGCCTATTTTCTGTAGTCCTACTTGAAGTTATAATTATTGAGAAAACCTTCATTTACCATTCTTGTGTTCACTTAGTTCTTAGAATACTTTCTGCTACTTTATAAATATAATATTCTCTGTGTTTTACTTTTCTCCTTAAGGATATGTATCCAAAATCCCACTCTCTCATTACTTCTTGAACTTTCTCCCTGCAACATCACCACTTTCCACTTTGAATTATGACCTTCTGCATATGCTATCTATATTAGCCTCAACTATTTAGCTGTGACTTGCCCCATCAAGTCAGGTAATCTTAAACACTTTGTACTATTGGAAGGATTGACTTTATCCCACTTAACTCTTGCTATCTTCCCCTTCCAGATAAATTGTGACACCTCTTTATTATAATATATATATATATATATATATATATATATATATATATATATATATATATATATATTATTATATAAAACTTCTTCTCTGGATGATAAAAATATGCCTGACCAGTATATAAAACTAAAGGGACTAAAATTTTTCAATGCTTGCACCTTACTATCCACATCCATGAACAAGAGCTTCCAATTTTAAATTGTTTGTATTATCTTTGGTTTAGTGTCTTCCCACATACCATTACCTGCCATAACAGTAGCCTTTTTAATCCATATGCCTAAATACATCATCTTACCATGTCCCCATAAATAGGGGTATTGCTAAACCAATTTGTATGTAGGTACATAGTTTACGGCAATAGTCTTTGCTTTATCTTCACTAATTTTATATCCTGAAAACACTTTAAACTGTCTCAATATATTCCACAACACTAAGATGTTCTTTTTCTGGATTTACCACCTACAAAATAATATCATCTGCAAATAAAGGCAACTTTTCCTGATTACCATATCAATTACACCCTTGAATTTCTGAGTCCTTTATTTTCTTTGCCAGTGGTTCTGTATATAACACAAATAACAAAGGGGAAAGAGGACAAACCTGTCTGGTTCCTCTTTTCAAATACAACTTATCAGAGAGGAACCCTCCCACTTCAATTTTTGCATCTGTTCCCTAATAAATCCTTCTAAATAACCTTATTATTATATCAGGGAATGTAAATGCGTCCATTGCCCTACTCATAAAATCTCAGCTTCCTCTGCATCATCACCCACCAACAGCAGCAGCACTTTCTTACATTCTGCTTCTTTCCAAATTTATTAATATTGTTAAATGTTTGCCTCCCCACTATAAAACCACACTGTTCCACATCTATCAATTTTGGCAATGCCTTTTCCAATCTTTTAGCTAGTAGAGACAAACACTTTATCCTTTAAAACTGAAATGAGTTTATATGAAGCTGGGTCTGATGGATCTTTACAATCTGAGTAATATGGCCACTACAGATTTTTTCCCCAAGATGTTGACACTCCTCCTCCTTTTAAAATACTGTTAAACAACATTTTCCATATCTTTATCAATGTCTTCCCTCCTAGCTTCCAAACTTCCACAGGAATTCCATCTGTTCCTGGACATTTTCCTGTAGCCTGAGTATATATCACCATTTTTATCTCTTCTCCTATCTTAACTATTAGCTGCTGAAGTTCATCTACCTCTAAAATTGGCATAATTAAGTCTTCCATAAATATTTGTATTTGTTCCATTTCTTCATTTCCACATTTCTCTGCTTTATACAAATTTTCAAAATCTCTCTAACACCTCCTGTGACATCTGGTTAATATCCCACAGGACTGCCACCAATAATGTGATGTCCCCCAATTAAAACTCAGGTCAGTAATTAAGGAGCCTCAATCCTCACTACTGACTCCAGTGTGGGAGCATCACAGAAAACACCGAAGCACAGAGCACACAAGAGTAAAATTCCACAATTTCCTTTAAGAGCACAACAGGAACATGCTCTGTTTTCTGGGACTGGACTATATACCTCTGTCCATTCAATGTAATTCCTTATCATACATTTCAGAGCAAGGTAATCCAGTTTAAGAACTCTGACTCACTCACACTCAAAAATAAATTTAAATCTCACACACTCTAACACCTATGGGAAGCCTGACACAGATTTTCAGCTGTGTCCCCTCCCCAAAATAAATGGTAAATGCTGCCACCAGAGTGAGACAGGTCTACATGCCCTTCAAAGGTTGATCAATTATTAAAAATTAAATATCAAAACAAATGATAGCTGTGAACAGAAGCAGCCAGGCATTTGAGGTGACCTGGGGAGTATCTAACAGATATAAACACCCACTAATATCTAAGGAACACACACTGATTGTCCAGCCACAATGGAAAATAATGAAAAACATTTAATAACAAGTAAAATGGTTACAAGAATGTAAATCAATAATTTTCAATAAACACCAGAATTCAATCACCAGAAATATAAAATTAAACTGTAGGATAGAAGTCCATCATCTTAGAAAAACTCTAAACAACTAAACTTTCCTAATCTAACTACAGAATACTGTTCCTGATCTAATCTAAAACATAACAGCAAGGCAAAGGCTGGCTTACAGTTTTTGGTGAGTCCTTCTTGGGTATCCACTGCACAGCATTGTAACTAACTGCTCTTCAACTGACTTCAGTAAGTCTCTTTTATAGTCCACGTTATCAGTCGCAACTGTCTTGTCTTAAAAATAACAATCAGCTGTTTGCAAAAGTTCTTTTGCCTGTCAATCTGTTCAAATAATCATAGAGCAACTGGGAACATTCTAATGACATCACCCCCTGATAAGTTGATTCTCCACAAACAATTTGTACTTTGGAATCTCCCTCACAAATGTGTGCAATTAGAAATGTACCAAAACACTGACAGATTATTTAAAACATTCTGTATAAAGAGGGAAATACTCAAATTTAAAAACGTATTTACATATTCACAATTAGACATGCTAGCATACAAGTTAATCTGAGAAAATAAACAAATCTCCTGCCAGACATGCTAATAAAGATGACAGTGTTTTCATTTTTTTCAGTCCTCTATAGGATATATCTGGTTATTTTTCTCATTGTAAGATCTCTAAATTAAGAGGCGACCCTTTTTACTTTTCTGTTGCCTATGTCATTGTGCTAACAATTTTGTGTTCTGGAGTTATCTAGAATAGTTGCTTCACAACAATCTTTCTGTACTCATGCACATTACCCAAATACTGTTTTAGTTTCTCTTTAGCACTCTGCAGTTGAGTCTCTCTGTATTCTGTAAGATTCCCCTTATTTGCTGTACTTAAACCTTTGTCAGCTCCTCTGAATAATTCCTATTACTTCTTAAACATATCTCTCTCGCTTTTCTTTCCTGTGTTTAAACTCCATTTTCATTTTATCCCACTCAGTAGCTATCACTTCTAAAGAAATTTATATATTTTCCTATAACTCTCAAATAATTTCCACTACCCATTCCTTAAAATCTTCTAAGAGGTAGAAGCGAAAGCACCATTGCTTCATTTTTACTTCATTGACTTGAATTTTCATCTTAGTTTTTTTGGTATATGATCTGAAGCAGTTACTGGCTGTGTCTCAAAACTTTCAATCAAAATGCACATGCTCCTTTGAAATATATAATTTCCATCCAGTCTAGCTCAGTTATTGTACCTTGAAGAATACAGTGTAAATTCTCTTCAAGTTACTACTACCAAATTCATGTCTTCCATAACAAATACATTCATGCATTTTTCAGAAATCTGCCTTTTCCCTTCCAGATCCCTCTGATACATCCTCATTATCCTGAAGCCCCATCAGCTAATTCTTTTAAAAAGAAAAGTCTTTTTAATTCTCTCCTTAACAAGACTATTGAACTGTTTGAAAAGGTGTACATATGTGACCTATATACCCTCTAAAGGGACAAAAACTGATGGTACTCTAATATGAGTAAAGATGAGCGAATGTATTTAGAATCTATCAGTAGTGATAAATGTCTGAGAGTAATGAAGCCCAATAGAGAGGGTGGGGTGGTTATTGTTGATCAAACTAACTACTGTAGTAAGATCTGTGAACATTTACAAGAAGAAACTTTGTATGTCACTATTTCAATAAATGAAATCAATAATTGCCTATTAGAAAATTAACTTGTTTTTAGAAGATGCTCTCTCTCATGGGGGGATCACGTCTGACTTTAAGGAATTTTTAACTAACCAGCACCCACTTATTATAGCTGTGTTTAGAATTCTGAAGATTCATAAAACAGTCATACATTTCTTATATAGGCTTATAGTGTCGGCACAGGGTTCAAAGACTTACCCTTTAACCATTTTCATTGATAGAAAACTCAAAAACATTCTATATAACACACCCCATGTTATCAGAGACTCCTGGGATGTTTTGGGTAAACTTTCAAACGACCATTTAAATGATACAAGTGTTTTCTTAATGACAGACTACTGATCTGTTCACGAGTATTCCCCACAATGAGGGGCTGGTATTTTTTCACAATACACTTACATATTTAACCAAGTTGGGATATAAAGAGATTAAGTTTTTAGTCAAGTTCATGGACATAGTTCTGCAAAATAAATTTATATTTTGAAGGTGAATTTTACAAGCAAACTAAAGGAGTAGCTATGGGGGCAGCTTGTGCCCCCATTTTTGCTACTCTAGTCATATAACATTGAGAACAACTTTTAATTCCATTTTTTGTAAATTTTGGTCCTTCTAGTGTAGATACCTGAATGACATTTTTGTTGTTTGGTGAGCAATAAGAATAAGCTGGAACAATTTTTATCAAACATCTCAAGCTCAACTTCTTTAAGACTTGCACAGAATTCAGTAGCAAATGAGACCAATTACTTGGATGTCAATATACTGGCATTTAATAAACAACTTTCTTCCTACATACATAGGAAAGTTACTTTTGTCATCTTCTATTTGCATTACAAGAGTTTCCATCCTTGGCACATTAAAAGGAACCTTATAAAATGTCAATTTATCAGGCAGGCCAGAATAGTCTCAGATGACAGTAAATTTCTTTTGGAGAATGGCCATATGGAACAAATGTTTTTAGAAAGGGGTTACCCCAAAGACTTGATAACTACCTTGTTCAATGAGGTTGTTGGAGATAGGAGGACAAAGTACCAGCCACTTCAAGGAAAAAACTAGCTTTGCAGGAAGGGCACCCAAATAACAATACGATGTAGATTTTAACAAATCTATGGCCATCATATTTAACCACTGACTCCTCAATTAAGGAAATCATTGACAAGAAAATTCTCAAAACTGATGGTGAATTATTTCTCAAGGTTGGTGATACACCACATTCTGTTTACAAAATTAATAATATAAAGATGATTTTGGAAAAAGATAATATATTTGGAGGGACGGTTAAATGTGGAAGATGTTAACTCATGCCTGTTCATTATCAAAACTGGTAGTGTAATTTTACCCAGTGCAAGCTCTAGTAGTTTCCCTTGTCAAAGGAAACTGTGAATCTCAAGGACTAGTTTATTTAGCCATTTCCAAACAATGTAAAGCATTTTATGTGGGTAAAACTGGAAGGAAACTTTCTAAATGGATTTCTGAACATCTTTATGATATAAGAAAACAAAATCCAAACAACATTCTTTTTAAACATTCTTTGATTTGTAATGGGTTTTTGGGCTTTGACTTTGGCATTTTGGAGACTACTGCACATAAAGGAAGAACAAGAAGGAATACAAAGAGCTTCTTTGGCAGGTGCGCTTGGACACTACCACACTGTCTGGTTTGAATGAAACAATTTCGATTTATCCAGTGCTCAAAATGAAAGCTGTCAAGTTATAAAATCATAATGTTTCTTTTAGTAATGAGGTTATTTTGTCCTTATTAACTATTTTCGTACTTCTACAAAAAGTGGTCTAACACAAGTGAATTTTTTGTATGTTTATTTACATTTGATTCTACTGATTTTAACAGTTTTTTCTTAATTTTTAAATTAACGGTTTAAATGAAAGGTTGATTTTTTTCTGTGGTGGAAGCTTTAAGAACTAATGTGTGTTCTTTATTGAATTACCACTCAAATCCTTGTTCTGTATTTTGCAGTCTTTTTTTAAAATTGACGTGGTTTTCTGTGCTCATGTTCTGACGGAGTCCCAAGTTGTAGGAAAGAAAGTGCTCAACATTTGATACTAAAAGTTAAATGTTTTTATCAGAGAGGCTATAGTGTTCTATTGATTTTTCGCGATTTTTTGGTTGTCTTATTTTGAGGTTGCACGGAATCATACTCATTGACTGGAACATCTTCATTTGCAAATCAAGTTCCAGTCCCCACCTATAAATAATATCCCTGCTGAAAGTTGATTTCTCCCAAAATTTTCTTAAGCTCCATAATACTAGTTTTTGATGGAATATAAACACATACCACTGTAATCTGCCTCCTTTGCCAATAGCCTATTACTACCACAAATGTACTATTACTGTTTTGTTTTTTTTTATCACTACTGGAATCCCCTCTAGCAATCATTATTATTCCCCTTTTCCTTTGTCCCTGACATTCTTCTGATAATCCCGCCTGAAATCCTTTCTTTGTCAAATTCACATGTTCTTTTCTTTCCAAATGCCTTTCTTACAGCATTGCTATTTGCACTCTGCATTTCTTAATATAATTCAGATTTCATTTTTTTGTCTATACTTCTAAGGACATTTATGTTCCCAGATAATAATGGTAGCAAAGCCTTTATGATACGCAGCTATTATCCCCACCTAATATACATTATAGAAGCTGACAGAACATACGGATTTACGTATCATTATATGTAGTAATTTTAAGCATACGACAAAGGCATTAAACTTTATTAGCTTAATTTTTAAGAACTTTTCTACAAGAAATAATGACAGTCTTTTAAAGCTGTTCAGAACCTACATTCATCCCATCACTGAATATGTGTTGTTTTGCTCCTAAAAAAGGGTTATCTCCTGCTTTTTAGAAGGTATTCAATGAAAATTTACAATGTGTATCACTACTTTTAGAGTTAAAGCATATCCATCTAGACTGGGAAGTCTTGGTCTGTTTTCAATCAGCTACAGATATCTGAGAGGTAAACTTTGTTTAGCCTACAGGGGACTCTAGAGTGAAGAATATCCACCTCTACTAAATACTGAATCACTGAATACAAGCACATTAACCAGAGATGCATAGCATACTCAACAAAATTGAGGTGTCAAAGACAGCCTAAAGAGCAAGTATTTATTGTAGACATTGGTTTCACTTTGTAACAGGGTTCCTTTACATATTCGACAGTCTTCTTTGCAGATATTTAGAAAAAAACAACTTGATAACTGGTTGGGTCCAAGGGTATATACATTCAATGAGGAATCTGCATTCTGAATGGCTTTTGGCATTTACACAGGAATTAACGAACAATTGAACAATACATGACAATTTTTTTTAATCTGTATTTCCAACTTTTGAGTTACATCCACACACTTTTTGACATGTTGTTTCATACAGTTATTTCTTATTTCCATTTGAATCCATGTCATATTTTTCTAGACTTTTTTGTTTTAAATTAAACCCTCAAAAAACGTAAATATATTTTACAAACACTCTATCCCTTATTAAATTAGAACTCACACACACGTACATCTTCAAAAATTGAAGTTTAACTCCTCAGAAAGGAACAACTCCATCCTCAGACATTATCTAACCTAAAGCACATGTTACAGTCTGCATTTTGACTTACACCGATTGCTGTCTGTTCTTTTCTTATCTGTATTCCATGCCAAAGATGTGAAAAACAGCTTGTATGCTTTTAGAAGACACTAACTTTTAGCCAAAGGAATAAAAGCGCTGGCTATCCTTATAAAACTAAACCATACACTGTTCGACTAAATGCATTAAACTATTCAGGCTAGGCTGCTAACGCTCATTCACTTATCATAATTTCCAACAATTTTTCACTGAAGTGCTTGCCATTGTATCTTTAAATTTTGCATTTCCCTACACAAAGAAAGCTAAAAACTCTTAAGATCAATTGCTTGCACCTACAGACATCTCATCTAAATGTGAAAGTACTCAGTAATGAGAATGAGAAGAAAGAAAAAAAAAAAAAAAACAGACCATCTCTGGTGATGCATGAAGTAATCTGTCAGTTTCACTCAGAACTGACTATAAGGCTGCCTTCAGTTAAAGATGTTGCGACTCCTACTATGACTACTTGCTAATAGAAAAAAGAAACAAGCTAATCATCTTTCCAAAAGTAATGAACTTAGCATTTTTCATTGATTTCATCATTTTGTCTCATTTTCAAGCCTACAAATAGCAGTAGTTATGTACTCACCATAACGTTCCATCTGTGTTGTCCATTTTCATTTATCCTTGATATATGGGTTCAGTTCCGATATCGGAACCGACTTTGCAGTTATCCCAGCTCGCACCACCTAAAAACTCTCGAGCTTCATCTCTACCCACAATCCTTCTCTCCCAATTACCTCAGATCGAGTTTGCAAAAAATGTATGGATAACAGTTAAGAAAGCCACATCTGCTATGCTTTAAAAGTCACAATAATTTGAAGGTATATATCCATTCCACCAAAAAATTGTCAGAAGGCTGGGAATTGAGGGAGGGGAGTCTAGGATAAATGAAAATGGACAACACAGATGGAACATTATGGTGAGTACATAACTTCTTTATCTGATGTCAATTTTCATTTTACCCTTGACGTATGGGACAAAGTCCCAGCTACCTTAGATCTTGGAAGGACTCATGGAAGGATATTCCTAAGCACCATTAAATCAAAGGATGCTCTTCCCCTAGAGACCAAGTCTAATTTGTAATGACTAATAAAGGTATGGTAAGTAGCTGCTGCACATGTATCAATCCACTAAAGCTCTAGACTGGAAAACTGTTAAAGTGGCTACAGATCTTGTAGAATGGGCTTTCACAGGCCTAGGCAAATCAATTTTGTTCTCATTATATAAATGAAATACAAACATTTAGCCATATGACTAGAATCACCTTGCTGACTGGCTTACCAAACCTTGCACTGGAAAAGGAAACAAATAATTGATCAGATTTGCTCATGGCTTTTATCCTATGAAGATAGAAGCGCAATTGTCTGTGAACATCTAACAAATGCAAGGAATATTCACATCTGTTAGAAAAGTTTGGAAAGAATACCAGTAAATTAATGACTTGATTGATATTAGGCTCTGAGACTATCTTGAGTAGGATGGGGGAAGCTTGTTAGTAAAAAAAACTCTACCTTTGTGAAAAATCAGATAAGGTGGTTTACATGACAAGACCTGAATTTCTGAAATCCTTGTAGCAGAGTTATAGTCATAAGAAACAATGTTTTCCATGAAAAACAATTCACATCACACGCTGCCAAATGTTCAAAGAGAATGTACAATGGTTTGCAACACTAGATTCAGATCCCAAGGTAGTGCTGGGTCTTTGAAAGGAGGTTTCAACAAGTGTCCCTTTTAAAAAGACTTACAAAGTCTATGAGTAGCTAAAGAATCTTCTTCCAAACCATCGTGGAAATTACTGCTAGTTGTATTCTGATGGTAGAAGATGAAGCTCCCACATTAAAAACAGAGGCTAAGAAGTCTAAAATACTTTCTATAGAAGCAGAGAAAGAGTCAATATCTTTTTCTTGAGTGCAAATGGTAAATCTTTTCCATTTAATAGAATACAGTTTATGGGTGGAAGGTTTATGAGAAGATAGGAGGATGTGGCATACCAGGGAGGAAAGATTTAGATGCCTGGGAAGTAATGAAATTGGAGGAACCACGCTGTGAGTTTGACATTCCAAATATCTGGATGAACAAATCCATCAGGATGGGACAGAAGATCTGGAATCGGGTCCAGAATCCATGGTTGATGAATCAGTTAAGGCCAAAGAAAGAGGAACCAAATTTGTCAAGGCCAAAAGGGGGCAATGAGGATTACTTTGCTCTTCATCCTGAATTAGAGGTATTGGAGGAAAAGGTATACAGGAGACTGGGTGGCCATTTGTGGAGGAGAGCATATCTTGGTAATTTCCCCGGAGGGGGAATCAAAGCAAAGTTATTGCTGTGAACAGATCACAGAGAGGTTGACCACATTGACAGAAAATCCTTTCCACCACTTCTGCACTGACAGACCACTCGTGAGGCTGAAGAATACATCTGCTCAGTTTGCGTGCAATCATACTGGAATTCCCAGGAATATGCATTGCTATTTGAAAGCAGTTGGAAGAGATCACCCACCACAACACCCTAAATCCTTCTCGACAAAGGGAGTAAGACTTGGTTCTTCCCTGCTAGTTGATGTACCAAACTACTGACATATTGCCTGTCTGAACTGCAATTGTCTCCCGCAGCCATTGTAGTATCCTCATGTGAAACCTGGTTAGAGGAACTAGGGTTATTCACGCTGCCACAGAACCTAAAACTTGCAAAATTACTCAAGCAGGAATCTTCTTAATGTGGATTATCTTCTGAACCCATGTAATAATTCTCTAGAGTCTCGCTGAAGGAAGGATGCTATGGTTGTTCTTGTATTTAGAACTGCCCCTATAAACTCTAGATTCTGAGTTGCAGTCAATTGGGATTTTTCATGAGTTACAGTAATTCATAGGTAGGCACAGGTGTTGAGAGTGTAATCTCTTGCTCCTATCAAATGATGCCTGGTCGAAGCAGTAATGAGCCAGTCATCCAAGTACGGAAACATCAGGAATACTTGCAGTCTCAAGTGAGCTGTTACTACTGCCACGGATTTGGTGAACACCCTGGGGGCTGCAGTGAGACCAAAGGGCAGTGCTCTGAATTGGTAATGACTGGCTATCAGCTGGAAGCAGAAAAACTTCCTGGAGCGTTTGTCCATCTTTATACGGTAATATGCATCTTGAAAATCTATCAAGCACATCCAGTCATCTTTTCTCAAAAAGGGAAGCATGGACTGTGCCGTGACCATCCGGAACTTTGTCAAACTGATCTGTTCAAAACGCCGAGGTCCAAAATCAGCCTTCAGTCCCCTGTCTTTTTTGGCACTAAAAAGAATCTTGAGTAAGTCCCAGATCCTCTCTTGTCTGGTGGGACTTCTTGGATGTCTCTTTTGTTTGGCAGTTTCTGAATTTCTAGAACTGCTGGATCCCTCTGATTGGGTGGGACATGAGGGTTTTTTTTTTTTTTTTGCATACAGTGGAAAGATGGGAAAAGGGCATGGTAGAACCTCTGGACACAATCTGTTGCACCCAAGAATCTGTTATGCTTAGCCAGGCATTTAGGTTCAAGGATAAGCATATCCAGACTACCTCCAGAGGAAGACAACCAGGCCAACTTTCAGGAACGCTGATAGGACTTACTTGGAAAATAATCTCTGAAGCCTTGGTTCTGCGAACCACCTCTGCCACATGGGCAGAGTTGTCCTTTGTGGTTCCCCCCTGCCCCTGAGGGAACTGCCTCCAGGTGTGAACTGGAAAGGTCTTTGGGGTTTTTTGAACCTCATCTTTCCACTGCTCCTCTGATTCCTACAAAAAGATCTTTTTGGGGTGGAAAATCATACACCCGCAGCAGAAATGGTCATAACATCCTTCCTACACCTAGATAAAGTCTCTCTTACATTCAGGCCAAACAAAGATGATCCATCAAAGGGTGCATTAATGAATGAAGACTTAAATGGCTCTGCAAAGTCACATAGGCACATCTAGGCTCATCTCCTTATGGCTACGCCTGAACCCACTGCTCTGGATGTCCCCTTAGCTGTATGCGCAATGAGCCTCATGGATGATTTAGCCACAGACTCCACATCTGGTAGCTGGGCGGCAACTTTCTCTTGGAGTCCCTCAGCTACAGCTCCCACCAGGGTATCTGGCAACTCTGTCAGGTCCCTTTGAAGTCTTGTGAAATGTGCCTGAAAAATTCAAAGACCTTAGGGGCAAAGGTTGATGAGGCATAAGCCCGCTTCCAAATCTATCCATAGACTGAGACTCCTTTTTGGGTGGATGGATAGATGAACTCTCCTCAGCGAGTTCCTTTTCATGGCAGCCACTACGTCCATGGCATCCACTGCTAAACCTTTGGCCCAGAACTGCTCATCTTCAAAGGCAGATGAAATATTGTCCGGTCTCTTAGGGATGGGTTCAATAGTGTCTGCAGCCTTCTATGGCTGTTGTGAAATCAACTGGATGAGTTCATCAGTGGGCGGAGTCACCCAAGAGGTAGACGGTGGAGAACCAAAGGCTTGCAGGTAAACTGATTCCTCCTAAGGGTTTTGGACTTCCAGTCACCCCTATGTTTTAAATGTACAGACATCTTCAGGTGGTCACCTTGGGGACCCTTCCCCTTCAACAAAATCAGAATCTTCAGTGATCGATTCCTGTGGGGAATCCAAGTGCTTCCTCTTGCACTTCTTTTTCTGAAGGACCACAGGGAGATAATTTGGGAAGGTATCAGAAGATGACAGAACCTATGTCTGAGAAACCTGAGATTTCAGTGCTTGCTGTCCCAGTGGAAAGACAGGTTAAACAACGGAGACAGAGGGGGTATCTGTTCTGAGGAGGAAGGTGCCAACTGAGTCACTGTAAGGGACAGGGCCCTCTCCACAGCTTTGAAGGCTGGCTGCCCCAAAGAGAGAAGGGAGCCCTGAACCAAGATAGACTGCCTCAGAACCGGGATCAGCCCCCCTGCTCTGAAGAAACCACTCCCGACTCCTGCCCCTTGGAACCAACAGGGCAGCTACATCTCCGGGAGGTCTCTATTTCCAAAATCACTGAAGAGCTCAGGGGAATTACTAGTTTATTTATTACTTATTTTATTTATTGACATTTGTTTGGTCCAGCTGGGCTTGTGGCCCATTTTCAGTGGAGACCCGAGAAGAAAAGCTCCAAATAAAAAAAAAACACACAGTTTACAGAAAATCAAACATTTGAGTCAAAATCAGTTATACAAGAAAGTTAGAGAGACAAAGCAGAAATGCAAACACATGACATACACATATCAATATTTTTAGACTAAAAAATATATTTACATATTTACAAAAAGAGTGAAATCCAACAGTATTGATTGTAGAGTTTAATAAGTATCCACAATCGTGGAGAACTTAGCTGTATGTGGAGGAACTGAGAAGGTATATAGTAGGGTTGTGGGGAGCTTAAGTAGGGGCTTGACAAAGACATACTTTGGAGCTGAGTAGATAAAGTTATGAAGAAATGGAGATCTCAGGAGCTGGTACAGTCGGTGCCAGAAGACTTGGAACTGTGAACTCTGAAAGTCTCAGAGGAGGAGTGGTTAATAGGGTGAAATAAGGCTCATTTCCTGGACCCAAAGAGGTCAGAGTTGAAGGGGGTCCTGTAAGTCCTCTCACTCACAAAATTTTATTCACGAGTCTCTCCACATTGAGCTCTGAAAGACTTTTGGTGGAACGGATTGATGACATGGAGGGAGACTTCAGTCTCCGGAGAAAAACTTCTGGAAGATCACCCACAGAAGTTGATAGATGTGGAGTAAATTAGTCCTAGGTAAAAACTCCCTTGGTTCAATTGCAAAGTTCTGTGCTGATGCAGTCGGTGCCCTCAAAGTAGATGGAGTTAAAATGTCCTGCATTGGAGCCTTCCCCATTGATGGTTCTGTGATAGTGGTCAGTGCCAGGGAAGTTCTCATAATAAAGGATTTAGAGCCAGACACCTCTAGTTCAGGAGAGCCTTTCAGAACCGAGGATTTCATTTTCCTAGATTTCAGTGTCGACGAGAAGTTGGTACAGACAAGCTCCTCTTAGGACCCTTCGCCAAGAACGATGAGGATGAAGGGGAAGATATATCTGTTTGTCTGTCACAGATATGGCTTCACCAAAGGCAGGGGGGTTTAAACCCTTCAAGATAAGTTTATGTCTCTTAACAAGGGCTCTGTGACTGAACCGTTGCAAATATTGCAGTCCTCCTGCAAATGCACAGGACCAAAGAATTATACATAAAGCAAGTGTAAATCTGAAGAAGGAATCTTGAGGCCACACCTCTGACATTTTTTAAAGTCAGACAGGGCCTTAGCTTTCTCAGCCATCACAAAAATATGGACTGGAAGGTAGGCACTCACATATACAATCACACACAGTGAGAAAATGCAGAAAACTGAGAAAGATAGAAGAGAGGTTTGTGTGTGTGTGTGTGTGTGTGTGTGTGTGTGTGTGTGTGTGTGTGTGTGTGAGAACAGGAAAGGAAATTATCAATAATGACAGCTTAAGAAGTACACCAAGGTGTATGGAAAGAGACTAATAACAATGACCACAAAGAAATACACTCACGTGTACAACAGAAGAGGAAAATGGTAGCTAAAGGGTAGAGGAACACAGAGAAAAAGGATAGAGAAAAACCTCAAAGAAATAAAAAAAAAAAATATTACCCAAGCCAAAAAATAAAAACTCAAAAACTCTGACAAAACGTGACTGTCCGGAAAAGTGTCAAATCATCTTAGGTAATTGGGAGAGCGGGATTGTGGGTAGAGGTGAAGCTCGAGCATTTTTGGCTGGCGCCAGCTGTAGTAACAGCTGAGTCCGTTCCAATATCGGAATCAAACCCATACATCAAGGATAAAAGGAAACTTGACATCATCAGATCACTTGTTTATAGCTTTAGCTAAACATTAATCTACACATACACCCTTGTAAAAGTAAGAGAAATTATCTTAATTCTACATATATTATAATCAATGCATTTTTACACCCCACCCCAGTAGCCCAAGACAACAGCATACTAATCTAATCTTGCTACTGTCCAGCCTTTCTTCTCGTGTTATACCGAAAACTCTACATTAATTATGTACTTGTTTTAATATCTGTAACACATACAACAGTTACAGAAAAGACTCCCCTAACATTTAAATTACCCTTGATACACACTACAGAAAACTGCCTCACTATATAACATGCAGCTTATATAATGAAATGTTTTATACAAATACTAAGAAAAACAAAACATGTTTTACTTACTGTTATTTTTTTTTCCTTTTAGTGTCATTCTAATCATCAGTGATTAAGTGGTGTATATGTTAAAAGTCCACCCACAAATTTAACAATGTCAGTAAAAGTGCAGTCTTTCTTAGCCCACTTTTTCATGCAAAATCATATTTCACAAATGTGACTGATGCTTTATAAAATGTTGCTGATCCCAACACCAAACTTTGGTTCAAGTCTAAGGTACTTCTGACTCTTTTAGTCAACTCCTGTGACTTTTTCTGTCTTTCAAGCATTTTCCTATGGAACACTTGAAAATGTTTCCCAAGTCAAGATGTGCCATGCTGATAGACTCCTACCCAAGAAGACTGAATGCTGCAATTAAATCAAAAGGTGCTTCAACAAAGTATTAGTTTAAGAGTATGCACACTTATGCAACCAGCTTATTGTATGTTTTTTATTTTTTATATTTTCCCCCTAACAGATTTGTTTGTTTTTCAATTGAATTTACAGGGTACAGGTCACATTAAAGGTGGGAAAAGTTTTGAAATGATTTATTGTGGTCTCAGTTTTTTATATCACAAAAACCCGGCATTTTAACAGGGGTGTGTACACTTTTTATATCCACTGTATATGTGTGTCTTCCAAATAAGAGATTACTAAGCTCATGGCTTAATGGACCTTAGAGGCCTAGCCAATATAACCCAATTTTACCCAATACATGGACGCTAATGGCAAGAGGACGGCATGGATTTGTGCCTGTGCATTGAGTATCTTACAGATATGTCCCTTCCCATACTCCCCCATCTGTTGAGCCAAACTGTGTTTGAATAGGGCCAGGGAAGGGCTTTGTTTAACGTGACTAGGAAGCCTGTTCCAAAGAAGGGGCAATCTCGGAGACATGTGTTTGTATCTCCAACATGTTTTGTTTGAGGCGCTGACTAAATTTAGATTCCAAGATCGGGTGACCCTCATGCTGTTTGACTTGCTGATGTGTAGCAGCTCCATCATGGCTGGATTTGTGAGTGCCTTGTAGGCCAGGCATAGGTCATCTCTTAATAGTTGGTAGGAGAGAGTAAAGGGATAGGGATTTTAGTCTATCTGCATAGGACATGGTGTTTACACCCTGTATTTTCTTTGTGAGGAACCTCTAAGGTCACTCCAGCTACTAAGTGCCTAGCCAAGTACATGCTAAATGACACACTGTACTCGATTACTGGTCTAATGAGGGCTGAGCAGAGTGGGACTATAATTTCCCTGGATCTGGATGCCATACCTTTACTTATAAGTTGCGCTACATAAAAGGACTTCCTCAGTCTGAACTAATTCGTCCAATGTTTCTGTATTTTGAACCATCACAGAACTACCCAAATCAGCTTTCTTGGGATCTTCTCATTGGCTTTCTTCAAGTCTAGGAATGCCCTTTTGGACACTTTCCTCATCTCTAGCATCTTCGTTCTTGTGCACTGGCATTGGAACATTTATTGTCTACCATCTGGGTTATGCCTTTCTCTCCATACTACTATATGTGTCCACAGAACCCATTTTTCCCCCTAACAAACCCAAAATTTTGATCACATCTGCTGTGATCTCATCATGAGCCAGATGCTTTTCTTGACTTCATTTTCCTTAGTGTTGTTCTTACTTCTTCTAGGTTAGGCTCCTCTTCTTCTAACATCATAGGCTGTGTCTGGGGCAGTACAGCTCCTACTCTTCTCTCACCATAGGCCGTGTCTTGGGCAGTACAGCTCCTCCTCTTCTTCTATAATCATAGGCTTTGTCTGGGGCAGTAAAGCTCCTTCTCTTCTCTCATCATAGGCCATGTCTGGGGCAGCACAGTTCATCCCTTCTCTCACCATAGGCTGGCTGGTACAGTACAGCTTTTCCCCTTCTAACATCATAGGCTGTGTCTGGGGTAATACAGCTCCTCCTCTTTTCTTATCATAGGCTGTCTAGTGCAGTACAGCTCCTCCCCTTCTCTCATCATAGGCTGTGTCTGGGGTAGTATAGCTTCTGTGGGGTTGTTTTACTGTGCAGCAGGCTCTGTAAGATGCTTTGCTACACTGTCCTTCCACCTTGTCTCCTGGATACAGAGGATGTCTATCCTTGTTACCATCATGACATTTGAAATCCTTAGTTCATGTTTGACAGGCTGATTGGTTTTATGTCCATCTTTTGCTCAACAGAGCTAAGCCAGGTAATCCAAGTTGGGCAAGTGAACACTGGCTGCCCAGAATCAAGGGTGCTGGGCTTTATAGCCGGCACATGCTGGACAATAGGAGCATATACACGCGAACACTGGCTGTCCAGAATCTCATTGACCCAAGGGTGCTGGGCTTTATGGCTGGCACTCTGACAATAGCAGCATATACACCCCTCCCATTGTTTGTTTGGATCCCTGGCAAAGTTCAGAGTAGGCCATGTTGGCAACCCACTTATCCCCAGCAAATACCCATGCCCATTTAGCAACATTAGTCAACACGACCAAATCACCTAGAGACATATTTCACACCTCTGAGTGGCTAACTCTCCCACTGTGCTCAATTTGTGATCCATGTTCTTTTATCTTCAGGATACTGCACACCACAGTTGATGCCCTCTTCCCTGATAGGCACCATCTAGTGTCTGTGTTGCTGCCCACAACTCCATTGCTGGGTGAGTTTGAGGTTGAAACACTCAACAAGTTTTTGGGAGGTGAACGGAACTTTTCAGGGACTTACTGAGAACATACAAACTCCATACATGCATTGGCCAGAGGCTCAAACCTTGTAAATTATGCATGGGAGGTGAAGACCTTAATCATTATGCCAAGTATGTCTATGTATGTGTATATGTACATGACAAAGCTTGCATAAGCAAAACCAGTTTGACTTCTTTGTTTTTTAACACTAGAGTGATATATATATATATATATATATATATATACACACACACATATATATATATATATATATATATATATATATATATATATATATATGGTTCCCTATCAGATGCCTGAAACACTATAAGCTTGAAAATCAAAATCCTGAAACCAAAAGCCTGAAAACTCAAAATCCTGAAAACCCAAAATGCTGAAACTCAAAATCCTGAAAACACAACACAGACATACTGACGTCATTGTGGCTTTGCTATTGTTAGCCCTGTGGTGTTAGGTCATGCGTTGGGTTCAGGTAAGTGTGCATTTGGTTTTATGTAAGGGTTAGGGGCGGTTTAAGTGAGTTAGGGTTAGGGCGCAGGTTAGGCATGTATGCAACAATGACAAAAATTAGGGTTAAGGGCGGTTTAAGTGAGTTAGGGTTAGGGCGCGGGTCAGGTGAGTGTGTGACAGTGACGGACGTTAGGGTTAAAGTCAGTCGGTAGATATTAGTGTCTTTGTATTGGCATATTAGCATTATTTGTGTTTTCAGGATTTTGGGTTTTCAGGCTTTTGGTTTCAGGATTTTGATTTTCAAGCTTATAGTGTTTCAGGCTTCTGATAGGGAACCATATATACATACATACATACATACACACACTGTATATATATCTATACATATATAGCTATCTATTTGGGTCTACTTTCACTCATCGAACAAACACCCCAGCGAAAGTGCAGCTTCAAGAAAAAGTACAGTTGTTTACACTTACCATAAATGCAGATGTTTGAGTGTATTCACTGTTGCAGTCATCACATTTGGGTTACCTGTTTGCAGTAGCCCTCAGTCGGCCTGATTATCAAAGTCTTGGGTCCTGTGTCGGTTGCTGTCTCATCTTCCATAATGTCAGGAAGTCATGGGTATAAAGCATGCAGCAGATGCCATTACATCAGTTTTTCTTGCCCCAGATGTGAGGTGCCCCCATAATGGGAAGCAATTATATATACAAGGTTGCACCTCCAACAAAAAAGCAAATACACCAAAAAGCTTTAAGCATAGCAAGCAAGGATAGATGTATAGCCAATAAAAGACAGGGGTCTGGAAGGAGGGTAACTAGGACTGCAACAGTGAATACACTCGAACATCTACATTTATGGTAAGTGTACACTACTGTACTATGTTCTTCATGTTTCACTGTTGCAGTCATCACATTTGGGTAGATTTCCAAAGCTAAGGATGGGAGGAGGGAATTAAATAGCATTAGGACCAGCTATAAGGCCCTGCAAGACTGCAGTGGCAAAGCCAGCTCTGGATTTAGAGAAAATTGGTAAATGGTAATGCTTGGCAAAGGTATGTACAGAACTCCAGTTAGCAGCTTCTAGGATGCCCCTGGTAAGGACACCTCTGAGAAAGGCTGCAGCCCTGGTCGAATGTGGTCTAATCGCCTGTGGGGTAGGTTTTCCATGGTGCTTATAGCAGAAATGAATGCAATGGCCTATCCATTTAGAAATGGTTTGCTATGAAATGGCCTTCCCCACTATCCCTGCAGCAAATGCAACCAGCAGTTATTCAGATTTCCTGAGAGGTTTAGTCCTGTCCAAACAAAATCTAAGTTGTCTGTGCACATTTAAGGAGTGCAGTATTCGTTCCCCTTTGTTCTGTGGATTAGAAAAGAAGGTTGGTAAATGAATGGACTGATTAAGGGCCACATTGAATACCACCTTGAGCATGAAGGAGGGATTGGTCCTGTGGGACACCCACATGAAAAACAATAAAAGGCTCCACTGCCATGAGGGCCTATAATTCAGACACCCTTCTTGCTGAAGTGATGGCTAAAAGGAAGGCTGTTTTCCAAGAATGGAATTTTAACTCTGCATTTGCAGCTAGCTCAAAAGGATGTAGAGCGAGCTTTTCCAATACAAAGTTAAGGTCCCAGGCTCGGGTAGGGGCTCTCCTGGGTGGTCTTAAGTTTTTGGCCCATCTGAGGAACTGTTCAGCAGTGGATGAGAGAAGAGGGGTGGTTCTGTGTTGTAATGAGCTGAAATGGCTGAGGCATGAATTTTGATGGAGGAAAAGGGAAGGCCCTTGTGAAGCATCTCAGTTAAGTACTGAAGAATCTGAGATAAATTGGGCGCTGCTGTGCCCATCCCCTGAGTTTGGTTCCAAGAACAGAATCTTTTCCATTTTTCAGCCTTGGATTTTCTAGTACTAGGCCTCCTTGCCTCAAGAATGACATCCAACACTTGCTTACTGAGGGATGGTAACGGAGAGATAAGGTAATTATAGCCAGGCTGCCAGGTTCAGGGTTTGAAGCTGCGGATGTAAAATCTGGCCCTCCGGCTGGGAAAGCAGGGTAGGGGTCTGAGGCAGGTGCCATGGTGCCAGCAGTGACACACTGCGCAAAAGGGGGTACCAGTGTTGGAGTGGCCAGTCTGGTGCAATCAGTATTGTCCTTGGTTTGTCCTGCTTGATCATTAGTAGTACCTTGGAGAGGAGAGGCAGAAGGAGAAAGGCATAAACTGATAGGTTTTCCCAGATGAAGGGCAGGGCATCATCTTTCCAAGCTTGTTTGTGGGGAGTTCTTGTGCAGAATTTTTCCAATTGGTAGTTCTGGGGGGAGGCAAACAGGTCTGTATCTGGGCTCCCCCATTTGTTTCTCAACATGTTGAATATCTTTGGTTCCAGTTTCCACTCGTGTGGGTCCATGACATTTCTGCTTAGTTCGTCTGCCAGTGTATTTAGCTTTCCTGGCAGGAATTGGGCCTGTAGGTGCACTTGGTAGCTCAAGGCTGTGTGCTAGTCTGCAGAGAGGATATGAGTGGATTCCCCCCTGCTTATTAATGTACCACATCACAGAGGTGTTGTCCGTCTTTACCATTAATTGCCCTGGAAGAATGTGGTCCTTGAAGGCTGTCAGACCATTCTGTACAACTAACATTTCGTTTTGATTTATATGCAGGTGCATTTGACTTGGGTTCTATTTGCCCTGAATGCACTTCCCTGTCAACTGAGCCCCCCATGCATAGTCTAATGTGTCTGTTTTTAGGGTTTGGGCAGCAGGGGGTAGAGTGAATGGCAGTCCCTTGTTTTGGTGGCAGGCCTCTGCCCACCAAAGGAACTTTATCTGTAGACAATGTATGACAGGAATCATTGCTTCTAGATCATCCTGAGAAAGTTGACACCATAGGCTTTTTAGATACCATTGTAGTTTCCTCATATGCAGTCTTACATATGGAATTAGGAGAATGCAGGAGGCCATGAACCCCAGGGCTTGCAGTATTTTCCTTGCAGATAGCTGGGTCTTTGTGGCCAGTAGTTTGAAGTAGGCAGTCAAAAAGAACTTGCTTCTCTGGCGTGAGGAAAGCCATCTGGGAAACTGTGTTCAAGCTTGCTCCCAGGAATACAATTTTTGGCAGGGTACAAGATGTGATTTCTTTTAGTTTATTGTGTACCCTAGAGAAGTTAGCAATTTCTGTACAAACACCTGATGATTCAATAGTATTTCCTGGCTTTCTGCCTGAATTAGACAATCATCCAGGTATGGGTATATTTGGTTATTTCTTTGCCTGCAAAATGCAATGACTGGAGCTAGGCACTTTGTGAATACCCTGGGCGCAGTAGATAAGCCAAAGGGCAGTGCAGAGAACTAATAGTGCATGTAGCCTGCTTTGAAGCGTAGGTATCTTCTGCAAGATTCTCTTATCGGGATGTGCAGGTAGGCTTCCTTTAAATCCAGTGTTGCCAACCAGGCATCCTTGCCTAGCATAGGAAGCAGCTGGTGAAGAGTTAGCATCGTGAATTTTGGGATCACCAAACATGTGTTTAGGATAGAGAGGTCCAGGATAGGACGCCAGTTGTTGTCATTTCTGGGCACCAGGAAAAGTCATGAGTAGAAACCTTGTCCCCTTTCCTCTTCTGGAACAGGTTGAATAGCTCTGATGCTTGAGAGCGAGAGAATTTGCTTTTGAGCCTCTGCCCACTGACTTGGGGGTAGATCTGGACAATCGTTTGGGGTTGATAAGGAGTGAAAATGGAATCTGTATCCTTGGGAAACTATATTTAAAACCAATTTGTCCTGGGTAATGAGTTCCCAATTTTTTGCCTGCCGGGCAATCTTTACCCCCTAAAGGAACAGTCAGTTGTGCAGGGCTTGGAAGATTTAAAGTTCATTGAGACAGTCTAGCATAGGGGGGAGTCTTACCACTCCCTGCCTTGGAAGTGGGAGCCCCCCACTGCTTAGTCCTGTGAGTACTTTCGGACTGAAGCCTGGGTGTTCTTCTGGTTCTGGGTTTGGACTGAGAAGGCCTGGAAGAGGTAGGAAAGGACCAATTTTTAGTGGGCCAATGCCTACTAAATCTGGGAGGCTGTACTTGCAGGAAATCTAACAGTTTACATAGATTTAGCTTTTTCCACCGTCTTTTTAAGTACTACTTCTGCTTTGTTGCCAAACAGGCGGTCTTGGTTTAAGGGAGCATCCAGCAATTTAGCTTTAACATGATCCGGCAAAGATTGCTCCTTAAGCCAAGCATGCCTTCTAAGTACAGACCCAGTGACAGCAGCCCTGCAAGATGCCTCTAGTGAATCAAAACCACATTGCAAAGTATGTTTTCCAAATTGTGTAGCAGAATGCATTACATCCTGTATATCTTTATTTTCAGCACAGTCAGGAATCAACATAATTTTCTGTTTAAGCAATCCAATATATGCTGCTGATACTTTAACATATGAAACTGGCAGTTTAAGGCCATAATGGCCAAGGTTGCAGAAGTGTATACCTTCTTACCCCATCTATCCAGCACCTTGGAATCTCTATCCGAGGGGTAGGATTTTTGGCAGTTGTAGCCTTAATGCCTTTGGGTCTCTGTGAAATAGTCTCAGGATCTACAGTAGGATTTTTAAAAAGGAACTTGTGAGAGTCAGGAATCCTGTAATATCTATCAGGTTTTCTGGGAGCAGGAGGTAAAGAGTCAGGGGCCAAGCTAGATTCTGAAAAAGCATCATCAACAATATCCAGTACAGGGGGGATATCTAACGGCCTGTGTTGGGACAGGAGTAAGAAATCCCTAAGCCTCTTTTTAGAGTCAAAGTAATCCTGGCTTTCCCAGTGAAAATGCTCCCTAAGCGTATGCAAGGTTTTACCAAAGGAGAAATCCTCTGGAGGGGAAGCATAGGGAATAGAGTCCTCTGCATCAGAATCATCATACGTAGATAAGGGTAAATCCTGGTCATCACAGGAAACTGAAATTTCTGAGTCCTGATCAGAAGAATTTTAAGCAAACTCAGTCCTAGGTCTCTTAAAGGGGGAAGGGTGGTTTCCCCCTGATTAGAGTAATAAGGTCTTCAGCCATTCTTATCATTTGTTTTTTAGGCATAGGGGCCTGACCATGCAGTCTGGGTGTCAGTTTTCTAGGCATGGATCGAGTTTTAGGCCTTGAAGAAGAAGATGGCGTCTGTTTAATACGCAAGTCAGTAGGCCTGAATACACCCTCAGAAGCCGGTGCCTGCACAGCGGCTCCGGACCCATCAAAGGTAGAGACATCGGCAGGTTCCACAGTTGAAGCATCCTGCGAAAGCACCTCACCGAGTACCGGCGAACTGGCGACTAGCTTAGGAGAAGTGTCGTCGGCAGCTTTGGACCTATGCAGTCTGTCTTTATCTTGGTGTTTTTTCAGAATGTCGGTAGTCGGGTGGCTTACCGAAGCCATATCTGGATAACTGAACCGAGTACCAAAATATTTAGAAACGTAAATAAACCAACGACGAATAGTTCATTGTTTAAATAAGGCACAAAACCGACAGCGGGGTATGTCGTGGTCAGGGCCTGAGCAAGGAATGCAGTACAAATGAAAATCTTTAAGAGGTATTTGCTTTCCACAAGAAATACAATTATTAACGTTTACTGACATTGGTTTAAAGCAAGAAAAAGTTTCCCCAACGGGGTACTTAGTTTAGTTGAAGACTTCAGTTCTGAAACTCTACAACGAAAATTTCAGGAGTCGGCCGACCGGCAAATGCAAACTGCTTTTGTTTCGGGCACGGCAAGAAAGACTGATGTAATGGCGTCAGCTGCATGCTTTATACCCGTGACTTCCTGACGTCATGGAAGATGAGACAGCAACCGACGCAGGACCCAAGACTTTGATAATCAGGCCGACTGAGGGCTACTGCAAGCAGATAACCCAAATGTGATGACTGCAACAGTGAAACAGAAAGAATATCACACCTTCACAAAATGCACATTACCGAAGCACAGAAACATGAAAATAAATACTAACAACACATTTAAATACGCAACAAAATCTAGAATATTTAAAATTTTTGCTTGGAAATGTTTATATAGATATTTTTGCAGATAGACTGCAGAGAATTTTTCTTAGGTACACAGCAAATGTTGGAAGTGTGATGGGGAAGAAAGAGATAACTGAGAATACATTTTCAGGGAGTGCGGTAACTTGGTGGACTTTATGGATTCCCTGTGGGATGCACCATTGGTGATGCTGCGTGGGCAGATTGGTGTGATGAGGGAGATGATTTTTCTCAGCAATGATACAGAATCGGAATTCCCTAGATATGGTAAGGCCTTGGTGCGTCTAATTATGGTGGCTGCCAGAAAGCAATTACTAGAAAATCAAAATCAAAATCTAAACCAGCTATACTAGAAATACTGAATATAGTAACAGAGAGAAAGCAAATGGAATTGAGATATTTAGAAAGGATAGGAGCAAACTACATAGGAAAAATGGGAATTGTGGAAGCAATACATACAGAGGGGGAATGAGGTTTAAAAGAAGACAGGATTTAAATTAGCTTTGTAATGTATGAAAATGATTGGGTTGATTACAAGTGATGTATATTATTTGCAACTGGGAGTGTGTCAGCATGGTTTGTGATGAAAAATGCTTGCAACAAGGATTGTGTTGTCATGGTTTTTCATTTATATAAAATGTATGATTGTCTATGTTGCAAGCGATGGTTTAATAAAGATGTTTCTTGTTTAAAAAATGTAGGAATTGAATCATTTATGTGAAGTTGCTCAGGTTATATGATATATAGCAACATATGTGCAGCATAACGTTTGAGAATGTGAACTTGTTAATACAGTTTGATTACTTTTGTATCAATGTAAATTTGTCTATGTCACAAGTGATAATTCAATAAAGTTATTTAATAAAAATAATTAAGAGGATTCACAACAGCAAAAAGCATTCTTGTGACAGGGAAGCTGGTTGTTACTAAACACCTTTAAGTTTGTGTATCCTTCAGCTGCTGTGTTTGGACTGTAAATCTACTACTACTACCTTTGTCGATATCCAAAATGGGGAAAATATTGAGGCCCTAGTAAAAGCTGACATATCTTCTGAGCAATGCTTAATTAACATGGACAAAAGAAAGAACCACTATCTATTCAGTCTGCAACAACAGACAGACACCACGGTGAACCAACCATCCATCAAAACAGTACCCTCCCACCCAATAATCCAGAACGTCTTTCTGGAAGATGGGAAAGATGATGATTTGAAGGCCTACTATTTTTGCCTTTCAAAATACGAGGCTAATGAATGCTGGTCTCCAGCTGAATGGGCCAGAATTTTGTCATCATACTTGATGAGAGATCTCTTTGACAGCCTATATTGGTCTTGGAGATGGTGATGCCCATGAGTGTACAAAGCTAAAGAAAGAAATGTTGCCAATAAGCACCTCACTTGAAGCACAGGCCATTATCTACTACAGCAGTGCATCTATTGCCAGACCAGCAATAAATGGTTGATTTAACTAAAATATTGACACTAGTCTGGAACCTAATATGAACAATGTAAATACAATGATGCAGAAAATTTTAAAAGGGCACATTGCAGGCATTAAATGTAGTTATCTTTGTGTGACTTTCTAAAAAAATTAGTTGCTTTAGTATAATGTTTGTCACAAAGTAAAATTTCAGTCTCTACAGCTGAACTATCTGCATCAAAGGCTAGTAACAGGCCTCAACCTAGGCATGTGTCAATCCCCCCAAAAAAACAAAAACAAAAAAATATTGTCATCTAAATTAATTTGTTTTAAATGTCCTAAGGCAGGGCACACAGTTAACTAATGTTAAAAACTAACAGTACTACACAGCAAGCTGTTTAACAAAGTGTGCCAATGGAATATGATAATTATGAAGTTAACTACTGAGAGTATACAATCTAGATTATGTCATTCTGGCATTACCAAGCTTGTTAATTATACTACTGTAGTAGAAGGGAAGGAATTGCAAGGGTTGCTAAATTCAGGGTGTATGATTAAATTAGTTAAACACAATGTGTGTGTAAGCAAGCACAATACAATTTAAGTAATGTGTATGCATGGAGACATGACAGAGTACCCTATATCCCCAGCAGAAAAATAAACTGCTCATTGCAAAGTGTTACATTCATTAGGTTTTGTCTCCATAGTCTAACACAATATAGCTGGTCAGGAATTATCCTAATTTAAACAGCTATCAAACTAAACAATGTATAACAAGGTCACACAGAAAAAACAATCAGTAAAAACTAAAAGAAAAACCCAGTCAAGCTAGATTTTTCCACTGTGTGATTCCTTAAAACCTCTTGTATTAGAGGTAACATGGGATATACGCAAATGACCCCTTAAAGACATCAGGTGTTTTAGCTGTATAGCAGTCCTGAATGCCCATGACTTTTTTTCTCTTTTTAATTTTGTTATGTACATATTCAGGCTAATAAAGCCATACCCCACTAGCTGTGGACATGCATGTTTCAGCTTTCTTGTGGCCTTGTCAGCACAGCATAAGTGAAATGCTTGGCTAATGTTTGGAAACACAGGGTTGCTGTACCCAGCTGATGTCCATAACCATTAGGGTCTCTGCAAAATATCCCAACAAACTAAAACAATGAGTGCATGTCCAATTGTTTAACTAACATTAGTTCTAATTGTCTTTTGGTAGTTGGCAATAAAGATTGTGTGTGTCTCAGCTTAAAAGAATCATTTTCTTAGTTACAGCTATTTGCTCCCCAACATTTTATATAAAGTACTCTGTGAGAAACTTAAAATCTGCAAACCAATTACACTCCCAAAAAACATGTTCCCAGTTAACTCTATCTTTCCCATTAGTCTAATTTTATATTACATTCTGTAGTACATTAAAGAAGCCTACTGTCATGAATACAGACAGGTGTCTTTCTGTTCTTAATGCAACAGGTACAGCTTAACAGAAACACTTAGTTAATTTAAATAAATGTACGGACTAAGGAAAATAAGTATGCAACAAAATCCAGAAGGTTTAGGATTTTTTATTGGAAGTATTTACATACTTAATTACTTTGCACTTTAACAGGTTTTTGTAGCAATTATTGTTGCAACACCTAAGTGCCATCAGCACTAGTCGTTCTGCATGCAAATGACTCCAGTACTTAGCAGTTACAACCACCCCTCCTGGCATAATTAAAGGCCAGTTCCCTGTGCTTTCGCCTATTAACCTGGTGCACTTGGGCATTCAGAGGCAGTGTAGCAACAGCATCATGTACACAGACAACTCTCTCCTGTTACCTCCCAACACTCAGAAGACTTGTGAGAGATCCACTTATATCACCAAACTGGAAGCTATGCACTCTCCAGCCAAGACCGGACTAGGTGGTCAAGAGGAGAAGGTCAACACCTGCACCACACCACATGTAACACATAAGCCCTCCAGCACACCCACTACCACAGCTGTCACATAAAAACACAAACCACACACCCATCTTTGGGGAGGCTCACAATAGAAATTTACCCAAACAGCAAATACCTCCAAGACAAAAAAGCACTGGACCACCACAACACAGCACAAACCACAGGACACATAGCTCACTTCCACAGTGTGCCCCTCAACCTAAGCCCCTAAGGCTAAACACCTTGCCCAATACACTAATCATAGGTGTCAATAGTGAGGCACACTGATGTCCCACTCACTAGGTTGGATAAGGAAAAGGTAACAGTCATCTGTCTATCAGGTGCCAAAAATCAGACAACACATGCACTCAAGTCACTTCACAACAAGTACAAGTATGACTCTGTCATTGTCCATGTGGGTGTGAATGACCGGAGATGCAACTCCCTGGACTACATGAAAAGAGACATGGTGGAGCTCTCGGATTACGTGGCCCAGGCAGGTATGATCCTAGCCCTGAACAGTATCCTACCGTCACCCAGAATGATACCACAGTGCAAAAAAAAATGACTGACCAACAATTGGCTAAGTTTTTGCCGTCAGTCTAAAGGGATCCAGTATCTGTCTGCTTGGGATGACATAACTGACAGACGTCGATGCTTTGCCAGAGATGGCCTGCATCTGTCACCCCTGGGTTTCTGGGTACTGGCTAAGGCTCTTGTCAGCCCTATAGTGCCTTTTTAGGCAGTGTTCCAAAGATCAAATTACCACCGTAACAGCTATAAATAAATGCAATCTGAGGATCATGCTGTTCACCGCTAGAAGACTAAATCTCAAGATGCACTTGCTCAAAGCAATCCTCAAAACAGAGAACATCGACATCTGTGCTGTAATGGAGACCTGGTTTAAAGAGGCAGAAAGCACCCCTACACTACCAGGCTATAACTCATTCCATACCTTTTGGCCCGAAACATGGACCGAAGCTCTAAAGGCGGCGGTGTCTCCATATTCTTAAAAGATATACACACCTCGAGACTAGTATCCCAGCATACTGCACCTGAGATACGTCAGGTACAACTAACATTGGGTAAGATAGCAATCCATGTCATAGCCTGCTATAGGTCCCCAACCATGTCCCTAGACTCTCACGCCACATTCTTAAGCACCCTGGAATCTATCAAGGTCCAACCCAACACTATCATACTAGGAAACTTCAACTACCCCTCCTCCACCAACTGGAAAAACTACTCAAGCACCAATACAATGGCCCAATGCTTCCTGGAGTTCATCGATTCCAATGCCCTGGACCAGCTCATTCTGGCCCCCACTAGAAGAAGCAACATCTTTGAACTGGTTCTTACTAACATGGGCGACAGTTGCTCTACACCAATAGTCACTCTCTCCCTGGTCAGACCCGACCATAAAGTAATCACCATGGAAATCCACATCACACCCACACCACCCGCAAAGGTAAAATCCTTGAAAAACTTCTCCACAGCTGACTTTGGGCTCCTAAAAACAGATGTGGCTAACTTCATGGCACCCATGCCAATGGAAAACAGCTGCATGACTGCCAAATCATATACCAATGCACTGTACGAACAAGTACATAAATGCATGGAACTAGCCATACCCAAAAGAACCAAGATGCTCTCCTCCAAAAAAAAGGAAGCCAATCTGGTGGTCCCCTGCCATTAATAAACTGTGCAACAGAAGGAAGAAACTGTTGCAGAAAAATGTGAAGTCCCAAGACTGGAAAAAGTCCCTTATTAGCCTCAACAAAAAGCTGAGATCCCTCATCAAATCCTCCAAAGCCAGCTATGAAGGCAGAATTGCGGCACACACTAAAAACAATCACAAAAGCCTTCTATAGTTATATCAAGAACCTCCACAGCAATGGCCAGATTTGCTCTGAGTTTCTGCACAATGGTACCCTCCTATACTGAGCCAACAGTTATTGCCAACATACTGACCGACAGATTCAGTTCCAACTTTACTCCTCTCCCCCCCTAAAAGACCAATCACAATACCAGAAAAATGCCAGGCACCCAGCATTACTGCAGCACAGGTTAAAGCTGCATTGTCCAAGGCAAAGAATACAGCTTCCAAGGGACCTGATAATATCCCTGGCTGTGTTCTACATGAACTACAAAGCAAACTGGCACCTCATCTGTGTGACCTGTTCAGTCACAACCTCACCTCAGGCTTTGTCCCTACCAAATGGCGCACGCTACAGTCATCCCTCTCCATAAAGGGGGAAGACTACAAATCCTGAGAATTATCGCCCCATTAGCATGATGACTCTGACGTATAAAGCTATGGAGCACATCCATCATGGACCTGATTAACAAAGATATAGGAAATCTCCAAATTCTAGACCCTACGCAATTTGGCTTTGTGAAAGGGAGATCATGCCTGCTCAACCTGGTTGACTTCTTTAAGTCAGTCACTGTGGATGAAGGTAAGGCAGTGCATACAGCCTACCTCAATCTGGCCAAGCCCTTTGATAGCATTCCTCACTTGGGATTTACTGATAAACTCACCAAACTAGGCATCAACCCCTACATCACTAAATGGGTTGCAAATTGGCTCACAGATGGAACACACAGTGTGAAAGTAGCGGACTCCAAGTCAGACTGCCAACCAGTCATGAGTGGAGTCCCACAGGGATCGGTCCTGGGTCCTCGCCTGTTCGGCATCTACTTCTCAGAAGTACAGGCCAAAACAAAGGGACTCTGGCTGACCAAGTTCACAGACAACTGCAAGCTGGGAGCCATAATTAACTCCCCAAGTGATGTAGACATCCTACAAAAAGGCCTCACTGAGACCAATGACTGGTGTCTAAACCATGGCCTTAAGATTAATGCCAAAAAATGTGTCATCATCCCCTTTGGTAAAAACTCAGTTCCCACTAATTACCACATCGATGGGAACCTGCTGAACACTGAAGGTGTTATAAGATATGTGGGGAAGCAGGTTGACAGCAACCTCTCCTTCAACCACCACATTGCCACTGTTGTCAGAAAGTCCTTCTATGCTGCACATCGCATTACCAAGGGTTTTGCATCCAAGAAAGAAGTCATTGTCTCTCTCTACGCTTTCCTCATTAGACCAATCATCGAGTATAATGCCCCATTTGGCATGCCCCTCACTAGACACCTGCAACAGCTGGAGAGGCCACAAAAGTACCTCATGAAGAGGATCCTAGGCATTAAACACATGTCCTACACGGACAGACTCAAAAGACTCCAGCTATTCTCTGTCTCATATCATCTACTTACAGGCGATCTCTGCTTGACTTACAAAGCCATGTCTGACCCAGCTCTGTTAGAAATGCTACATCTAAAGAAATCCTAATCCCTCTGCACCACAAGCTCCAGATACCTCAACCTCATTACCACAATCAAAAGAACATGCTGGAGGGACACTTTCCTCACCCAGAGGCTGCCCATGCTCTGGAATAGACTTCTCATACATGTCAAGCAGAGCACCTCGCTGTCCCTCTTCAAGAAAAATCTTGATGAGGGAATGGGTAATAGAAAGTTCACCCCAGGGATCACTCCAGTGGCTCTACTTGATAGAGGCACTGGGAACAAACGTTGGGCGGCACAATGCCAGGGCACTTCTGTGGGCTAGGCTTGTAAAGTCTCCAAGGCCATTAGTCTAGTACATGCCTATGAACCTATATAGTAATATACCCAAAGCAAATTTCAGATAATTTTTCCTCAGGCAGAAAGCAAATGATGGAGGTGTGAAGGGAAATACAGGTAGCCGGGAATAGAGCAATGTATTTTCATGCAATACACATACATGTTTTCTTTCAACAATTATTTTTCACTCCAATACATTAATTGCTTAATTCCTGCCTTCCCTAAAACCACATTCTTCCTGATTATTCTAAATGCACTGTTCCAAAAAAATTCCATTTATTTCTATATAACCCACTCCACCTTATTTCTAAAGATCCAGTTGCCAGTTCTTTCATTTAATATTTCAGTTCCACTAACATGCAGGGAGTTAAAGTCAAGATCAGTTTACCAAATTTCTTTTACACAAAAGAATACTGAAAATTAAGTAGAAATCAATACTGAAAATAAAGTCAAAATTTCCTAGTGATCTTGTGTCAATAGATAACCTGACCACAAATCTCAATCCAGTATTGTTAGTTCAAAATATAAAAGGATATCAGCCTAGTGTTTTCCAGAAGATTGTTAGTAAGAGAATCATTAAGAACCCTTTGAAATGTATATTAGGATCAAAAAGATCAGCCTCAAATACAGAACAATGATCAGCTAAGTAAACGAAGTTGAAGCCAACATTATAAACTTTTGAGTCTATCCTCAAGCTGAGTGATCTTTGCACAAACTTGAGAGCTAGACCAGAAACTGAAAAAGACTAAGTCAAATGTCACTGTGGCAGACCTGAACTGTGAGAACTAAGTTCATGGTCAACAAAGGTCATGGAGAAAAATGAAGGTCAAAATCGATTTTGCCCTGATGGTTCAAGGTCAGAAAACCAGTCAAGGTCGACACAGATCTCAACCTGACATCAAGTTAGGTGGTCCAGATCAAACTTTATGATGCTGACATTTGACACAAGACTGAGAAAGTACAGCGCCAGAGTACAAAGCCGCGGTCTGTGTCGATAGAAAGATCAATTCTTGCATTTGATAGAGATCAGAATACAAATAGCACAACCGGGCCTGAGTCCAAGTATATATTTCTGTACCCCAGGCTCTCCAGACCTCAAATAGAGTCAAAACCAAAGACAGCAAAAAACCCACCCACAACCCTCCAACTACTATATGTACAATATATGCAATAATATACAGCAAATACACAACCCACACAACCCAACCTAACCACCAACCAGGTCAGGGAGGGTAATTCTGGAACTATTGAATGTGGATCTTTTTCTTTCATTTGCCCAGTAGGGTAGTACAAAAATGTACAGGTTCTCATCATTGCTGCCAAAGTCCGCCCACACCTCCTACAAAAGCAAGGTAGGTGAGGATGTGGCTAATTCTAATAGGCTTGGGAGCTGCCAAAATGCCCTGCAAAAGTATGCACACGCTGCCCCTAGCTGGAGAGTAAGTAAGCAGGTTGTGATAATGCTGTAAAGTAGTATGCACAAGAAACAGAAGTAGCTGCCTCAAAAAATCCTTGGTTGCTGCCCTCCTAGCCCTAGGCATTGAAGTGGCTAAAGCCAAAGTGAATCCACTTGGAATCTTGTATGGTGATGGGGGCATGTAGCTGAATAACAGGCAGCAATCCAAACCCAAATGATGACTTTTGATGTTTTGATACCCTGGCTTGCCAAAGCAACTCAAGCAACAAAGAAACAAACAACTGAAAAACTTTTAAGCAAACCTTTAGTTCTGCAAAAGTGTCTAGCAAATGAATTGTTGATTTAAAATTGTGCCCTGAAACCTCCTTAGGCAAAAACAAAAATAAAAAGTAGGCAGGTGAATAGTTTGTAGGCAAAAAACACTAGAAAACGCATGGGCCTGGCAGAAAGGAAAGTGCGTAATGAGGCCCTATCCTACCGCAAAATTAAGAAAGGCTCAAAGAAATTCAAGCAGGTTAAATGGCTAACACCATGAAACCTGAGGTAATGACAAACAACCAACAAAGGCCAAAAGGAAGCAGAACCAATGGAAAAAGTAAGTGCAGGCTCAAAGGTTGTATTGTTTGAGTTTCTCCAACACCGAAATTGAGGATCCACAACTCAAAAGGAGTAGGTGGGGTCTTATGTTCTTGCCCCCTCTAAGAAATTGAAACAAATTGAGGAGAAACAAATGGTGGGTTAATCATATAGTGCTGAAATTGCTGCGTAGCATGATTGCAGGCTGAAGAAAGACAAAAATTTGTCTAACAAGAAATGAAGGCATATTGTTAAGATATTACAGATTGAAACAAAACACAAGCTCATGCCTGCTGCTCAAAAGAAAACACAAATTTGTCTAGCAATTCCTTTTTGACTGGGCCTCCTGTTCTCCCAAAATAACATTTAAAACTTTGAGGAAGTGGAGGCCTACTTGACAAAACAGCTTCCACCATGGCATTTAACAGTGCAGGTGAGCTGTTAGGCAGAGTAGCTGGCTGTCTCATTTAGCAACAGGTGTGGTCCTCCTGCGACAAAGGCCATGGAGGCTTGAAGGCAGGACTGGAGTAATGGCAGAGGTGTGTTTGTGATATTTAGCAAATGCCCAGGTTCTCAATCATAACAGGTGTGTAATGAAGGCACCTGTATGTAAGCTGGGAATTTAGAGACAAAGGGAGAGCAGAGGTGGATGTCGATTTGCTAGAATTGAAAGCAATTGAAAGAGCTGAAGCTGTGGGATAAGGAGGGATTTTTTGTGCAAAGTAAAGCAGCTGATGGTTTAGTGGAGAAAGCGAAACGATCTATGTCTGGAGTGAGCATCCCATGACACCGTTCTGAAAACTTCGAGGATCAGCAGGATCCAATTTCCTCCATAATTAACATTAAACATGCATTCTGCAACACATCTGTGCTCCTGTTCTGAACTGGCACCTGACCTTGCCTGACTAAACTGATGTGTCTCTGAAAATCTCTATCATAGCACACTTAGTTCTGTTATATAAAGAATGTGTTCCCCTTGCTTGTTGATGTACCACATGACAGTTGTGTTGTGTGTTAGAATCTTTTAACATCAATAATATTGAAGCAGAAGTAATTCTGGACTGCAAACATGCCTAAATACCTGCTAATGTTGTGGTCTGACGATTGAAGGTTTGATGTGTACTCCCTTCCGAATGAGCCTTATCCATTCACCATCACATCTAGCTATGTAAAAGTGTTGGCCTCTGGCCGGGTCACCATCTGATCTGTTTCCACTTGATTCCTGGATGAGCTCAAAGAAATTCTAGAATGACCCAGGTCAAAAACCTGATTCCGCCTGTGGGATGACATTGATGCTCACCATCCTTTGTGACCCTCTGTGTGCATTTCCTTTTGAGAGACAGTTACCAATTCTTCATGCAGTGTGTCCAAGCATAAGTGAAATACAGTCCATAAGATGAACCCTACACAAAGAGCCGGACTGGAAGCAGGTCAGCTCCGCGAAGTAAAAGGATATGAAAAAGTTTGTTTGTGACTTTTGTTGTCCGGGTTTGGGGTGCTGTCTGTCTTTATGTTAAAGCACATATGTGACCAGAAAGCACATGTCTTGGGTATTTGACTAGACTGAATTTTCGTTCACAGTGCTAGAATAGAAACTGCATCTCCTCACTGCTAAGAAGAATTGACGATCCTCTTCTCTTCCTTTAGGCAGTTATTGGGCAGTGCTAGGCAAATCTGTTCCTTTTGATCTTTTTCTCAAGCTATACTTATCATAGATCAGCTGAAGTTAACACTCAGGCGCCAGTGAAGTAGTCTAGGGCAATGCAGAGGGCGATGGGTGATAGAGTCCCAATAGCAGATGAAGGTGGCACTGCTTGAGATACTTGGAGTGAGAAAGTGGCCTAGGAAAGCAGGAGTAAGTTCTTGATCTCCTTGGCAACAGGGTCGGAACACCAGACCAGAGTCTTGTTACTGAACTTGGGAATGTCAGATAGGTGATGAGATAGATAAATCCAAATTTGAGATGCTCCGTGTCCAGATTCCACCCTGTACTGGAACAGTAGCAGATAAGGCAGAAGGCTGGCCTAGGGCAGAGGCAGCAGAGTGGCTCTCAGTCGAACGACATTGAAATTTGTTTGTGAGCCTCTAACTGGTAGGGCTTTCTGAGGCAGCTTGAGATGAACGCAAGGATGCCTTTGAAAACCTGTAACCGAAATAATACCTATCAACCTCATGGTGTCCTGGGTAATTAAAACCCCAATTTCTTCTCCATTTTTCCCATCCCAACCTTCCTTGCCAACCTGCCAGGCTGCAGGCTCTGCAGGCATTGGTGAGCCTGAAGGTGAAAGTGCTGCCTCACTGACGACCAGAAAGATCACCAAGACTGTGCAGGAGCTGCCCCCTAGAGGAGGCCTGCCTTCCCCCCTCTCTGCCCAGCCCCTCTGCTTGCTACCCCTAGAGCCCTGAATCGACTGAAGGATCGAATCACAACGCTGGTAGGGAGAACCTACTAAGCTGGAAATTTCTGGAAACTTGCCAAGGCTTAACAGTCTGCATAGACTTGTTCTTCTTCATTTTGTCTAAAACTGTCTCCAAAAACTTACTCAGCAACACGTCCAGATCAAAAAACCTTGTGGGGACACAGAAGGAGCAAACAACATCCAAATTCTACGCATGTTCAGCCAGGCGCCAGTGGCAGCCACTGACCCAGTGGCAGCCACACAGAAGCGAGGCCTGGCCGCAGCATCAAAACCAGCCCACCGAGCCAACACCATGCTGGAGCAAGGCACACAAACTTCTAACAATGCATACCCTCTTTACAAAGAATACCTACTGAGCATCAACAACCTTTTTCAAATTTTAATTTTTTATTTGGTATTTTACTTGTATTTCAAGCAAGAAAGGTGAATCATAAGAAGTGGAGAAAGTATAGATCCCACTGCCCATCTCCTCCCCATAAGGCCCCAGCCCTGCAGTTCTTGATTGCAGTTCTGTACTTTGCCCTTAGGCCATGGCTAACGGTTTCTGGGTCTGCCCTGTCTGGGTAAAACTTGCTGAGCTTAAAACATACTCTGTGGCTTACCTAACCTAGAAACAGGATAAGGCCAAGGACAGGAGATTAAGAAGAGAACATAAAACATCTTCCCCATCATAACATCTTTTTCCTATAGCCTACCCCTAGCCTTGGAGCCGATTTTCTGGCTCCTGGAAGAAGTCCCTTCCTCTCATTCCCAAAAGGTAGAAGAAAAGAAATTGAAGAAGGAAAAGCTCAAAGGGATGAATCATCACATCAGAATCAAGAACATCCAGATCACTCAGCAAAGAGAGTAGCGAACTCTCTCACATCATCAACCAAGACTTCGAAACAGCTCAGGCTAAAACCCCCCCCAGCCCAGGCTCCACCCTGGCCTCTACTCAGGAAGTAAAAGAATCCCTGATTGATCAAAATAAAAAGCTCTTTAAGCATTGCTGCCTTGGCTAGGGTAACACTAAGGCTAGGGCTTAGGCTAACCCTGAAGAAGCCTGGCCTGAGCTGCCCCTAGGAAGCTTGGAACAGAGGGAGAGCCTGGCCCGGCATAGGAAGGGGAGTCATATAGTAGAGAAAAGTGAGCTATAGAGTCTCCTGAGAGGCCCAGAACTGCCATCTTAACAGGACAGGTCAAAGAAACAACGGTGGAGCGGAAACACCCGCCGACACACCTCTACTATTCCCCCGTCTCAGGCAGTTTCGTCTTTACTTCTAGTTTCTTCAAGGTTTGTCTGTCCTTTTGTCTTTGAAGAAGCGGGAAGAAGCGGCATTACGGCATTACGCTTCCAGTTTTAGCTTCCAGACTAACCTAACCAATCCTTCCTTCGTTTATTCTTTATTAAATCTCTTAAGCAACCAACAGCAGCCAGCAACAACCCCTAAGCAAGGAGCCAGAAGCAAGGAATACAAAATAATTATGAATCTGTTTATGACAAATCCCAATCGAAAAATTTAAATTATTAACTTGAAATGACTCGGTAGTAAACTGTAAAAAAAAAAATGAAAATATTCCCCCTTAACTTACTTCAAACCGTTGAAACGTCTGAAAAAATAAACCGAAAAATCTCAGAACGCCAACCGCACTGCTCAACACTGCTTTGCATCCATGCGGCGGAGCGAGAATATGGCGTCGGTCGTCATGGCGCATTTTGTACCTGGCGACATCATTCAGTCAAATGCCCCTGACCGGCGTCCAGCCTTCTGATATTATTCGGAGAGACAGAGGACAGCGGACTACCCAAGTGTAAGGACTGCAGCAATGTGAGATGAAGAACATCTAAACTGAAAGTTGACATGGGGTCTGGCACTGGGGAGATCAGCTTCAAGATGGACTGGGAATCTGAAGTCAAGTTTATAAGCCAGGCAAATATATACCCAATACTGACATCAAAGCCTGCACGAGTCTGGTGTGGTAGCCAAACTGAGAGAAAACTGTTCAACTTTAATCCGGCATATTTGTGTCCACAGAAAAAAGAAACAAATGGCTAAGACATCCTGTCATCACCAAACCTGACTAAAACTGTAAATTTACAGTTAGGAAAAAGAACATTAGCAACAATGCATTCAATGAGCAACCAGAAAAATACAGTAATGAAGTCAATGTAAACTATGAACAATGCCAAAAACTGCAATAAACACACTAAAAACTTTAGCTAGGAGTCATTTACAGACATAACTGCATCTCTAAGAGTTTAAAAGAAATTATGAAGAGAAGTTCCTAGCTGCACATAATTGTGAGTACAAAAGAGAAGCCAGGAAGCCTTGGATTTATATACCATGTTGAGTCTTACTAGCCTTAATCCTGAAGGTGATCAAGATGGAACTCACAATCCCAGATCAGAAGCTACAAGGTCAATTATCATATCCATTTGCAATATGACACAAAGGAAAGCTCCTCTCTCTAGTTTTCACCATAACACTGTGGTATACATACAAATATTTTATCCACTAAAAGGGGACCAGATACACAAAACAAAACACACAGCTATCAAAGTGTCTACCTTCAATTAGGATTTTGTACAAGAAAAAGATCAAATCACTATAAAGTGCTGCTGAAGAAGCAAAGGAAAGGCTCTACTTTAAGGATGCAGTCATCTTTTCATAAACGCAGGCACCACAATTTATCCAGTAACTTGCACTTTTTCTAGACAAAAGAATACTACTCTGCACTGTTCTTGAGGAAAAAAAGTAGGCTTAACAAGGCTGAGTATCATTATTCAAATGATTATTACACAAACTGCACTAAGATATAAAAAAAATAGAATAAACTGCTGAAAAAACAAGGATGGAAATGAAGGGACTGGGATGCTGTGAAGTCTTGGATGCATCAATCACCTATTACTATGGTTAGTACCTTACACAACTGCAGATGAGATGCCAGTATTTGGTAGCTCCAGCTAACATGCATTTGAAAGCTGTTAGACAAAAAAAAAACACAGGTATTGCAAACTACATTCACCTTGGTGTTCATCAAATTAAGGCAGTGAGGATGAAGTGGTGTGTTTGGTAAAAGAAAGATCTGAGGATCAAGTGGTAGGCTCACAAACGGGTGAAGAGCTTACTTCTCTTAAGAAGGGTGCAGAACCTGTTACCTGCAAAGGAAACAACTCACTGACTGGAATTCAGAAGAAGTTTACCATCAGACAAAATGGCACAATAGTTTAAGTCGTCACCTCCCATACACAAGATGTAAGGTTTTATCGTGACTTCTGCTCAATGCTTACACTGAGTTTGCTTGTTTTTCTTGTGTCTCTGTGGGGTTCCATCTGCCTTGCTTTAAGGGAATTTCATAGATTTCAGGGGATTAAGTCTTTTTCCCATTTTCTACATGGGGTCAGGGTGTTGGGTCAATTGTCACCATCTCTCTTCTCTATTCACTGCCGACTTTCACAGGTCTTCTCTCAAGTAATCCATCCAACACTTTGCTGGCATCCTTGTTTCCTCAAGCCTTCATTCTGTCTGTTCCAAATCTTCTTCATCAGAGTGTCTTATGCTTTTCTTTATGTGCCCAAACCACTATAATCTGTTCTCTATTACTTTTCCTGCTATTGGAGCTACTTTGGCTTCTGCTCTTATGTCCTTGTTTCTTATCTATCCCATAGTGGGCATCCTACCACTTGTCTCAGGTACTTCATCTTCATCACCTTTAGCTTCCTCAACTACTCTGCATTCACTGCCTAGGTTTCTGTACCATACAATAGTACTGGTTGCACCACAGTTTTGTACACTTTACTTTTCAGCTTTCTTGACATTCTTCTGTCAAAACACTATCCCTGACACTTTGTGCCAGCTGGATATAGCCCCCCCATTCTAGTTTTGACTTCCTCATTCGGACTTCCCTTCTCCTCAACTACCCCTCCCAGATATGCTCTTAAGCTGTTCCACTATCTTTCTTTCTATCACAGTTCTCGGCTTCTTCTGATTCCCCCCATTTACTGCCATTACAACTGCCTTACCTGTACTTAGTTTCATTCATGTGCTTTCAGTTTTGCATTCAATTCCCCTATCGTTTGTTGAAGTTCTTACTCAAAGACTGACTATAATGCCACATCATCTGCATACAGCAACTGTGTTGATCAGTCTCCTCCAACCTGTTTGCTGATGTAATCCATTAATAGTATGAACAGCAGTGGGCATAGAGCTGAACCCTAATGAGCACACACTCCCACTAGTAACACCTCTGTGAGAAACACAGCTTGTACCTGCGTCATTAGGTCCTTATACACAGCCTGCCCTAATTCTAAAATGTGTCTGGGGACTTCAAACCACTGCAAGACTGCCCAAATCAGTTTTCTTGTGATCTTTTTATATGCTTTCTCCAAGTCTTGGAATGCTCGGCTGGGCTCTTTCCTCGTCATCTTCTCAAGTATCTGTCTTACTGCAAACATCAGGTCTGTTGAGCTGCTCCCTGATCTGAATCTAAATTGCTCTTCTCCATATTCATTTATCATTCATCCTGTCTAGAACTTCCATGCAGTGTGATAGAAGTTTGATACCTCTTTACTACTCATAGATGTGAACGTCCCCTTTGTCCTTGGATACTGACACCAATATGCTTTATTCTCCAATCATCTGGGATACTCCTTTCTCTCCATACTGCTATGGGTATCTTCAGGAGCCATTCATCCCCCATCTCCCCCAACATATTTATCCTATCTGCTGTGACCTCATCTGAACCTGCTATTTTCCCGGACTTCATTTTTCCTTAGAGCTGTCCTTACTTCCATGGTGGGCTCCTCCTCCTCTCTTTTTATTTTCAGAAGCTGCTGAAGTACTCCTTCCATCTGAAGGGTGTCTATCTTTTTTATATTTCTGTCCTTGGCTTGCAACCTGATATAGCTTCTTTTTACCATCTATTGAGTCAATTGCCAGAAGCTGGTAGAGTGCCGCTGATGCCTTGTTCTTTGCTATTGCAACTCCTCTCTTAGTCTCTTTGTTAACTAATCAGTATTCCTTCAAAGCCTGATCCATGTTTTCTATTTCCCAATTTCTACTGCACTCCTTTCCTTTGATGACTTTATGGAGTTGTGCATTCCATCACCAGCTTTCCTTATGTAAATTATTTCCATAACTGGCTCGGCCACATATCTGTTATATAGATCTCACATGTGCTGTTCTGAAGCACTGCCATTCTTCTTAAACTCCACCTATGTCCTCTTCTCCTTCAGATGCTAGAGCCCAGAGTAATTCCAAGAACTGTTGTGCTTTCCCTTCTGTCAACTTAAAGGTCTTCAGCCTAGTCCCTGTTGACCTTAGAGCCTTCTCTGACCACTGTTTGCAGCTGACTGTTGCAACCTATGGTGTATCTTGTGGTCCACTGTTTCACTGGGAATGACTCTGTAATCTCTGATTCTACCATACATTCCTTGCTTTACTAACAGAAGGTCTACAGGAGCTGCATGTTGGATACACTTGTATTTGGTCTTGTGATTCTCTCTCTTGTTGAACCATGTGCTGGCCACCATCAATCCATTTGCCAGACAGAAGTCTAGAATGGTCTCTTCTTTATTCCTGTTACCCCACCTATATGGATCCAAAGAAGTCCTCATATCCATTTCTGTCTGCATCAATATGTGCATTCAGGTCACCCATTATCAACATTTAATTATGCTGTCCTGCATTACCCAGCAGGTCCTCAGACTGCTGCCTGAATGCACTCTTTTCCTCACTATCACTACCCTGCTGTGGGGCATATCATTACACTGGAATCTGACTGCCATGAGTCTTGTGCAAATTCTGATGACATCCCTCATCACAATTCCCACACCACTTTTGGTCTGTCCTCCTCCTGAGTTGTAGATTCAGGATCCTAATCCAAGTGGTTTTGCTGCAATGCACTTCCATCTCGTCTTTTGGATGCATAGGATGTCCAGCCTCCTCCTTATGTCACCCACTTCCAAGCTGCACCTGCATTGAGTATATCAATTTGTAGTTCATATTTGGCTGGCTGAATGGTTTTATGTATAGCTTTTGCTCAACAAAGCTATCCCAGGTAATCCAAGCTGGGCAACTGGCCACTGGCTGTCCAGTAGCTTAATAGCTAAGGGCTGCTGGCCTTTATGGTGAGCACAGAAGGCATGTAAGTCACTGCAAGACAAACCCAGTTTAATACAAAGTATAAACAAATAAGGACTTTCGTCTTTACACTTTATATTAAACTCAAGGTGTCTTGCAGTGGCTTCCGTGTCTTATTGGATGTTTCAAAAGTTTATTTATTGTTTCTTTTACAAGTTTATGGTGAACACACACTAGCCAACAGGGACACATATACCCCTTCCAGTGTTAGCATGGGTTCCTGGTGTAGATCAGAGTAGGCTGGGTTGTCAACCCACTTATCACCAGCAAACACACATGCCCATTTGTCGACATTAGTCAACATGACTGAATCACATAAAAAGTGCTTAGAACTGACACAGAGAGCAGTATGTGATCCATGCTCTGGTATCTTGAGGATACTACACACCACAGTAAATTCCCAAATTGGCTGGTCTATACAATTTTTCTCTCTATAGGGCACCATCGAGAGTCTGCGGTGCTGCCTGCAACTCCATTTTTGGATGAGTTTGAGCTGGAAACACTGAGCATGTTTTTGGGAACCAAACCATTCTGCTGATGTTGCAAAAGAGGTTTAGACTTGTATACTGATTATTTCTGATGCCATTTGACTTGCTGATGTAAAGTAAGTCTGCCAGTACTGGATTGGAAGATGCTTTGTATGCCAGACACAGGTCACTTCTTAAAAGAGTGTGGGATACCATGTATATGTGAGGGCTGTCAGTCGGTCCATGTAGGACATGTTGTTTAAGCCTTGTATCCTTTTCTAAGGTACTTATGTGGGTGTTTCAGTTGTTGAATGCATCTGCACATTTGAAATATCTTTCAAAAGAAGAGATTTCCAATTAAGAAACATTTAAAGGTACTAGGTAAAAGAGGTTCTACTTGGGATCTCCAAGAAATCAAGTTCTAAGGGACTACAGTAACATTAATAAGTGGGTTCAGATTTAAACACCCCCCCCCCCCCTTTGAGACACACAAGACTGTAGATCTAGCAGTCAATTGTGAATTCAAAGAAAAGCATAATGAAAAAAACAAACATTTTTTTTTTAGTAAAAATGTAAGTTACTCCCTTAGAAAGACCGTCTGGGATCTGCAGGCGATGAACATGTAAAGGCAAAAATATTACATTTTTTTACAAATTACGATGTTCATTCATTCTGTGCTCTCTCACAAAGACAATCCAAGAGATTAAAGAAGGTTGGCACCATATGTAAAACTTTGTTTCTATAAAAGAGGATCTGTATATTCTCTGGCTAGATCTCTCTAAGGCTGTAAATGCAATGACCCTACAAAAATGGGGGATGAGGATGTGGCTGCCTGAAAGTGTAAGTCTTCATTCAAAGCCAGTAATTGAGGATTAAGGGCAGCACAAGCTCCCATACTTCTATTATAAGACAGCCAAGGTGGTACAACCTTGTGTTACTTTGTTTGCATATCATATGATCACTAAGGCGTCTTCTGCGTGGAGACCTGCGTGAATGGGCGTACCTTCGTTGAAGGTTATGCGTTAGGGCTGGCAACTCAGCATGTAAAAATCAACTGCCAATCATTAGCGGACCAGAGTTCCGCTGTGGCGACCCCTAACCGGGAAAAGCCGAAAGACACAACAACAACTAAGACATCAAAAGTACTTCTGAAAGAAAGAGTTTTTCTGAAAAGCTCAAAAGTACTTCTGGAAGAAAGAGTTTTTCTGAAAAGCTTAAATCCAGGAGTACCATTAATGTTTCTATATGAAATAGGACAAATCCAAAATATCTCTCCAAGTTACATCATCCTTATCTGGAACCAAAAACAACTACAACGAAAAGCCATTTCACTGGGATTAAAGCAGCTATTTTCACTACTTAACCAGTTTTGCAACAGCATCTTGGCCAGCTTGGCTGTTTTCAGCCATGATGATGAACTGGGCAGAAACAGTTGAGGAAGGAGGTTTGAAATAATTTGACCTTCCAGATTGTTTGCAAAAACTTAATTTGTACATAAAAATAACGGACTATAATTTTGATTCAATCTTTCTAGCCTATCCTCCCCTCATTCTATACAGGAAGAAAATTATGTTATTAGAGACTGTAACTCTGTGGGTAAAACGACATCCCTTGTTCTAACTGAGCAGATGGACAGAAGATTAATTTACCAGAAATCTTGACTTAAGGAGGAAGAAAGCAACAGACTGAGAAGCCTTTTTTTTAAGTCTGGACTATATTCCTCTTCATAAAGTCATGTCCCTCTTAGTATGGAGCTTGATTTATAAGACTGTCGCCAACAGCTAGACTTGGTTATCTGTTTTTTCTGATAAGTGGAACTCTGTGTTTTCTGCAAATGATAAGGCACAATACAGACAAAGAAGAATCTGAGGTCACAATTAAATTCAGGAGACACCTTGGCCTTCCAACAAACAAATTAGGACAGCTGATTTCAGGGCAAACAAGACATCATAAAAAAATCTCTATTCCTACAAAGCAAGGTCTCTGGATAAGTTTTGTCCTTTCAAAAATACTTGCCTTTTTTCTAAAATCATAGGAAATCTTAGATTTTCAAGATACTCACTTCCAGATTTTCAAGGACAACAGCTGACTTATAATATCTATATCTACACAATAACTCAGTTGTATGTTGGTTGACTCACACTTTGTTGATCTAATCGTCTTTTGTTCATTCAGTTTGGTAATAAAAGTTCACTTGAAAAAAATAAATAAAACAGCATGATAAGTTTAATACATGTGCTGACAAAAAGAATGCTCTGTTCCTTGAATATTCTTCCAGCAAGGAAAGCAAAGTACAGTTGTGTACACTTAACAATAAATGCAGATATTAGAGTGTATTCACTTTTGCAGTCATCACATTTGGTTATCCCTGCCAGGGTAGACCTTGGACAGCCGGAAAACCAGAGGCGTAGTATTTCTGAATCGGTTGCTGTAGCTTCGGGACTGACGTCAGGTCGTCAGAAATATAAATTAAGGAAGCCAACACGATTATATCAGTTTTTCTTGCCCTGTCAGGAGACCCCAAGTGGGAGCCAGGTTATGGTGGAAGAACCCCACCAGCAGAAAGTAAATACCAAAATGTTCCTTGTAATGAGATAGAGAAAGAAAAGGGGGATGGAGGGAGGGAAACCAGGACTGCAACAGTGAATACACTCGAACATCTACATTTATGGCAAGTGTACACAACAGTACTATGTTCTTCATATTGCACTGCTGCAGTCATCACATTTGGGTTGATTCCCAAAGCTGAGGAAAAGGGTGTAGGCAGTCAAGGAGACTAGGGGCTGGCTAGGATGCCCTGCAAGACTGCAGTGGCAAAGCCTGCCCTGGATTTGGAGTAGATAGGCAGGTGACAATGCTTGGTGAAAGTGTGAACAGATGTCCAGGTGGGGACTCCTCTGAGGAAAGCTGCAGAGGTGGAGGGTGCTCTGATGTAGTGAGTCCTGACCCCCTTGAGGGGGGTTCTCTGTTGCTTGTAACAGAAATGGATGCTGTGTGCTATCCATTTGGAAATTGTTTGTTTGGAGATGGCTTTGCTCTCTGCCTCTGCAGCAAAGCTAACCAGTAACTGATCAGACTTTCTGAATGATTTAGTCCTGACTAGATAGAATCTGAGCGGTCTGTGCACATCTAGAGAGTGCAGGATCCTTCCCGCCTTGTTTTGTGGGTTAGGGAAAAAGGTGGACAAACGAATGGATTGGTTGAGAGAAACCCTGTCAGCATGGAAGATGATGAAGGGCACCAAAGCTATGAGTGCTTGTAGCTTGGAAATTCTTCTGGCTGAAGTGATGGCCAGAAGAAAGGCAGTCTTCCAGGAGAAAAATGTTAACTCTGCTGAAGATGCTGGTTCAAAGGATGGCAGGGTGAGCTTTTCCAACAAAAAGTTAAAGTCCCAAGCTGGGGTGGGTGCTCTTCTGGGTAGCCTCAAGTTGCTAGCCCCTCTTAGGAATTGTTTGATCAGAGGGTGTGGGAAAAGGGGCTGCTCAGTGTGGAAATGAGCAGAGATAGCAGAGGCATGAATTTTAATAAAGGAAAAAGAGAGACCACTGTGTAGCAGGTCAGCTGGGTAATCCAAGATGAGGGGTAGGGAGGGCTGTGACATATCGGCTCCCTTAACCTGAATCCAGGTGCAGAACCTTTTCCATTTGTCAGCATAAGACTTTCTAGTGCTAGGGTTTCTGGGCTCACGTATAACATCTAGAAACTGTTTACTGAGGTTGGCAGATTGATCAGTGGGTAGGGAATAAGCCAGGCTGCCAAATTGAGGGTCTGCAATTTGGGATGCATGCATTCTCCTTCCCTCTGGGTCAGGTGGAATGGGGTCTTTCTGAGATGCCATGGTGGCAGTGGGGACAGGCTGCACAGCAGTGGCTACCAGTGCTGGTGAGGCCAGTGTGCAGCAATAAGAATTGTTCTTGGTTTTTCCTCCCTTATTTTGAGCAGTATCCTGGTGATGAGAGGTAGTGGAGGAAATGCATAGACCGACAGATTGACCCAGGAAAAGGATAGGGCATCCACTTTCCAAGCCATGCAGTGATGCTCCCTGGTGCAGAACTTGCTGAGTTGATGGTTGGTGTGGGAGGCAAAGAGGTCGACCTTCGGGATGCCCCATTTCTGAGTTATTAGGGTGAAGGTTGCTTTGTCTAACTGCCACTCATGTGGGTCCAGAAGATTTCTGCTTAAGTGGTCTGCCAGAGTGTTTAGAGAACCTGGCAGGAATTGTGCTAACGGTTGGAGTTGCATGGCACAGGTCGTGTGCCAAAGGGTCATCGCCAAACAGCCAGCCAGGAAAGAAGGAAGGAGTGAGCCCCTCCCTGCTTGTTGATATACCACATCACAGTGGTGTCTGTTTTGCTCAGGAGAGACCCTTGGGAGAGAAGGGGCCTGAAAGCTGTCAATGTGTGCTGGACAGCTAACATCTCTTTCTGGTTGATGTGCAGATGGACTTGCTGTGGGCTCCATTGGCCCTGTATGCACCTGCAGTCCAGGTGTACACCCCAGGCATTGTCTGATGCATCTATGGTGAGGGTCTGGGTATCAGGGGGTGGTGAGAAAGGTAGCCCCTTGTTGTAGAAGCATGCTGCTGCCCAGCAAAGAAAATCATCTAAGTCTGATGTACTCTTCCTTTCCGAGGGGGAGTCTGCAGGATCCAGGGAGACACCTGGGAGAGAGGAGGAAAGAGAAAGTGGGGAAGGGGAAGGAGGCACCAGGAAGGAGCCTGAGGCGGGAGGGAGGGGCTGGGCCTGGGCATCCTGAGGCTGAGGAGGAGGGAGGAGGGGCGGACCGCTGAGGGGAGGCATGGGCAGGGAGGCCCTCAAGACCCTCTCATGAGACCGGACATGAGACAGCTCAGCTCCTCCACACCCTCGGTCGGACAGGAAGACACAGTTCCAAAAGAGAGGGTGGCTGTCGGTTAGCACAGAACCAGCCGGGAAGCCGAGAGCCGAGCCGAGGGGCCGGGCGCGGAGCCGACGATGCCTCCAAGCCCTCCGCCGAGACATGCCAGACCGACAGGCGACCGACCGATCCAAGAAGGGAAGCTCTCAAAGAAAGAGAGATCGGAGCCGAGGAGCCCGGAGTAGCCGGAGGATCGGCGGAGCAGAGAGCTCCCCAAGCTCCGGCTCCGAACTCTGGTGTGGAGTCGGAGGAGAAACTCAATGATAGGGTTATAGCTGCGAGAAGTCCTGAGAGGCAAGCTGCCCAAGTGCTGGGCCAGCCAGCCAGACGCTTGCCTGGTGGCCGTCACCCCTCTCCAAGCCTGAGTCAGACAGCCTGGAAGATCTCGAGACCGCCTGATGAGAATAATAGCTCGACCGGGAGGGCCGGCTCAGTGAAAATCGATAATAGAGAATGAACATCTCGGATGGGCCGGGGAAACCGCCGGATGAAGCCGGGCTTCGGGATGATTCGGCTCCCGGATCTCGGCTGGATGAAGGCCACTCCGGCACGCAGCAAAAGTGCAACCATCAAGGGGTCAGGAGTAGCCGGGCCAACCGACACGAAACCGACTCTTTGGAAAGCACAGCTCGACTCAGCGGGCGATGTAGGGAGTCAAGCCACCCGGAGGAGGCTTGATATGAAAGAGCCAGAGCTGGGAGTGGTGGCTGATGTTTTGAGTCGAGGAGAGGAGGAGGGTTAGGTTTAAGAAATAACGGAGGATTAGGGATTTTCCTGTTCCTCCTTTCTCCTCGACAGAGTCTTAAGAGGCAAAGCAGTGCAGTGTCAGAGGAAGAAGTGTGACCGCACAGGCTATACACCCGTCTGTCAGGCTTGGTCTCACTCAGCCTTCTTCCTAACCCTTCCCTTCACTTCCTCCTCTAACCTAACAAGGACAATACATCCCCACAAACACAACACACAGCATACACAAACACACACAACCAAAAGGAAGGGGAAGGAATAAGGAACTAAACTAACTGTAACTACTTAAAACTTATAAGTTTACAAAGGAAGTGGGCTGAAAAGAGGGAGAAGTGGCTGTGTGGCTTAGACTAAAACTGACTAAAAAAAAAAGGGAAAAAACTCCTAACTACACTTTTCTTATTTTACTAAGAAAAACTCCTTTCCTTAGGCAAGGTATCATTGATATAAGAGTTTCCAGGTCTTGAGAGTGTTAACATCAAAGGCTTGTTAGGTACCAGTTTCCTCATATGCAAGCTGGCATATGGAATGAGTAGAATGCAAGATGCCCTGAACCCCAGAGCTTTCAAAATGTTCCTTGAAGATAACTGGGGTCTGGTGGCTAGTTGAGAGAAGTAGGCTGCTAGTTAAGTTTCCTTTTCTGGTGTAAAGAATGCCATCTGGGATGCTGTGTGTCCAGGCTTGCTCCCAGGAATATAATCCTTAGGGTGGGTACTACTTTGGATTTCTTTTTGTTGATATAGTGTACCCTAGGGAGGTCAGGAGGGACATTACAAAGGGCAGATGCTTGAGCAGTTTTCCTGACTGTCTGCCTGAATTAGGCAGTCATCCAAGTATGGGTAAATGTGGATATTCCTTTGTCTGCAAAAGGTAATGGCGGGAGCCAGACATTTTGTGAAAACTCTGGGAGCAGTATTTAAGCCAAAGGGAAGTGCAGAGAACTGAAAGTCCAGGGATCCTGCCCTGAAACGTAGATATTTCCTGCATGATTCCCTGATAGGGATGTGGCGGTAGGCCTCTTTTAGGTCTAGGGTGGCTAGCCAAGCATCTTAGAGAGCATGGGTAGCAGCTGGAGGGTGCGCATTTTGAATACCAGGAAGGTGTTTAGAATGCACAGATCCAGGATGGGGTGCCAGGTGCCTTCTTTTCTGGGGTGCCAGGTGCCCTCTTTTCTGGGTACCAGAAATAGTCTGGAATAGAAACCTTGGCCTATCTGTTCTGCAGGAACGTGCTGTATTGCCCTCAGAGAGAGCAGGGAAAGGACTTGCTTTTTCGCCTCTGCCCACTGGTTTGGAGGTAGATCTGGGAACCCTTTTGGGCTTGGAAGTGTGTGGAAAGAAAATTTGTATCCCTGGGACACTATATGTTGAGGACCCAGTGGTCATCGTTAATCGTGGCCCAGGTGCTTGGGTAAAAGGATAGCTTTCCCCCTAGGGGTAAGTGCAGGTGGGCAGAGGGAGGGGGTGTGAGAGGAGAGACATTGTGAGTTCTTACCACAAGAGGATGGCTTAGAACTCCCTGGTTTTGAAGTGGAGGACTTCCACTGTTTAGATCTCTGCATTCCCTGTGGCCGCTGTCTGGGGGAGGGGGTCTGAGCTGAACTGACGTGGTGGGAGAAGGAAGGACCAGTGCTTGGAGGGGCAATGCCTACTGAACCTTGGGTGGCTAGATCTGCAGGGAATCCTTAAATGTCTGCATGGACTTCAATTTTTCTTCCTTCTTTTTTACGACCTCCTCTGCCTTAGTGCCAAATAAGTTGTCTTCTAAGGACAGAACCAGTGACTGCTGCCCTCAAGAAGCTTCTAAGGCATCAAAACCAATGTGAAAGGTGTGCTTAGTCACTTGACTTGCAGAATGCATCAGCTCTTGTAACTCTCTAGATTCTGTACAAGCAGGAAAGGAAGACACTTCTTGTTTGAGGAGTTCCATGGTATGTTGCTGAAATTTTAGCATATGGAACTGGCAGTTTAGTGCTCTGACAGCATGAGTAGCAGAGGTGCATACTTTTTTACTCCATCTGTCTTGTGCTTGGGAATCCCTATCTGAGGGGTGGGATTCTTAGCAGAGGTTGCTTTAATTCCTTTAGGCCCTTGAGAAATTACCTCAGGGCAGCAGTAAGGTTTTTAAAAAGAAATTTGTGCGAGTCAGGGGACTCTGTAATACCTGTCAGGATTTTTGGGTGCAGGAGGTAGTGTGTCAGGAGTCAAACTGGACTCCAGGAAAACATCGTCCACAACATCCAGTACTGGGGGACTGGCCAGGGGTCTGTGCTGTGGATGATCCAAGAATTCTCTGAGTCTCTTTAGACTGAGGGTAGTCCAGACATTCCCATTGTAAATGCTCCCTTAAGGTATGAAGGGTTTCCCCACAGGTGGAGACGCTGAAGGAATGGAATCCTCTGCATCAGAATCCTCATAAGCAGAAGGGGGGGGGGTTGCATGTCTTCATATTCAGATGCATCAGAGTCATCAGACTCTTGTTCAGACAAAACTACTGGGGACAGATCTCTTTTCCTTTTGGAAGGGGTAGTTTGGCTTCCTCTAATCATTATCATAAGGTCATTTAAGCATTTGAGACTGAGGCAAGGAATCAGGTGTCTGAGATTGGGTCATCAGTTTCTTGGGTGTGGTTCGTACCCTGGGCCTTGGAAACTCAGCAGTTTTCGAAAGAACAGTAGACGCGAAAAGCAGTCAGTCTGTGTCAAGAATCAGTAGTGTGAAGTACTTCCTCGGAAGTCGGTGCCTGCTCAGCGGCTCCAGACTCATCCAAGGGTGAGGCAACCGCTGGATCCTTAGACGAAGATCAGTTTTGCAGCATACCGGACTCCAAAAGGGTCTCAGTAGTGGCCTGGGAATCCAGAGAAGTGGGTATCAGGGGCTGCGAAAGCATCTCACAGAGGACCGGAGAACTGAAGACTAGCTTAACGGAAGTGTTGTCTGTAGGTTTGCACCTGTGCAGTTTATCTCTGTCTTTATCCTTAGGTTTTTTTCAAAAGATCTGCTGTTGGATGGCTTACCAAAGCCATATCAGAATTTGAGGACTGTAAGTGAAAATATCTAGCTACAATAAGGGCCCAATTAAGTATTGTTCTGGCGTTAAAGCACAAAAGCAACAGCAAAGAACATCGTGGTCTGGGCCTAAGCAAGTGATGCAGTAAGAATGAAAGTCTCTGTGTGGTATTTCCTTTCCACAAGCGAGACAATTGTTAACTTTTTCTGACATCGGTTAGTGCAAGAAAAAAGGATCCCCAATGGGGTACTTCGCTTTAAATGACTTCAGCTTCAATTTGGAAGACAAAACTCAGGTAGTGGCCGACCGGCACTCGTGCGAGCTGCTTCTGTTTTGGGCTCCTTGTCAAGAAAGACTGATGTAATCAAGTCGGCTGTCTTACTTTATACTTTTGATGACCTGACGTCAGTCCTGAAGCAACAGCAACTGACGCAGAAATACTAAGCCTCAGGCATTTGGGCCGGCAGAGGGCTACCCTGGCAAGGATAATCCAAATGTGATGACTGCAACAGTGAAACATGAAGAACATCTCTTTATTAATCTCCAGCTGGTAGTTTTAAAGAAAAGAATATTTCATACATGAACATCCATTATATAATGCACCTCTTACCAACTAGGTCACATATTTCAAAATCCATATCTTCAGGGCTAGATTTGCTGCAATCTGCTGTACAATCTTATCCAAGTCAGAAGATGAAATTTAAGCCATTTCTGACATTCTTGCAATGTAGAACAGTGCAACTCTGCTACCATTTAAAACCCTGAGGCATGATCACAGGTTGTACAAGAATAACTGCCCCACAGGCTGCAGTGTTCTTGTGCAATGGAGCAAGTTAGCCAATATGTTAAATGACTTTTTGAAATTCACTTCCTAAAGTAAATTAATCCTCAGTAGATATTTCAACCATTCAACACAAAAACTATTCCGGCAACATGAAAAAAATAACCTCAATGACAGCCAACTTTTAAAGATGCTGATGAAGTACAATGCATTAAGATGTAATACTATCTTTTACAAAAAAACAAACTTGGCTTTCTGAATAAATCAGGCTTCATCTATAAGGCAACATTATTTTTTATAATTAAATTCCACAGAGGGAGGGAAATTATTTTCTAAGAAGGCCTAGTCTTACTCTTGAAAGTGTTCTGAACTTGTATTTTTTTTTTTTAATTACTATCTTGTTAACCTGGTAAGAGGGCTGGTAAATTGTCCAATTTAAGCCATAAAGGCAAGGGAAATACAAAATGCATAACTAGTTCTCTCTCTCTCTCTCTATATATATATATATATATATATATATATATATATATATATATATATATATATAGAGAGAGAGAGAGAGAGAAATATATATATATATATATATATATATATATCTTTATATATATATATATAGAGAGAGAGAGAAGAGAGAGAAATATATATATATATATATATATATATATATATATATATATAGATAGATAGATATACACACACACACACATATATATATATATATAAAACATTGTATAAATACACACATACATACACACATACAACTACATTCAAACATGTTGATAGCTAAACAGGCTAACATTCACAATTTTAAACAAACATATTAGGGTTTTACAGTTACTTAGGATAAGATATACCTGTTTCAATTACAAGTACCAATACTTAATTTATTAAAGGTGTTTAAAAAAAATCACTCAATACAAAGGCAAACATAATGAACAGAAAATAAAAACTATATTAACATCTTTTCCATTTACATACATTATACCTATTTTTCTTTTTTATAATTATCATCAGTCCAACATTGGACAAACAGAAAATAAAAACTATATTAACATCTTTTCCATTTACATACATTATACCTATTTTTCTTTTTTATAATTATCATCAGTCCAACATTGGACAAGTTGCTAAATTATTACCTTCCCTTAAACCTTACTCCTCCCTCTGGAAAGTACAGTTGTGTACACTTACCATAAACGTAGATGTTCGAGTGTATTCAATGTTGCAGTCATTACATTTGGGTAATCTGCTAGCAGGTTGCCCCCAGTCGGCCTGAATAACAAAGTCTTATTTCCTGCTTCGGTTGCTGTCTCCTCTTCCATGACGTCAGGTCGTCAGGGGTGTAAAACATGCAGCCAACGCCATTTTATTCAGTTTTTCTTGCCTCAGATGTCAGGTGCCCCCCCAAATGGGGAACAAAAAAAAAAAAAAAAAAAATATATATATATATATATATATATATATATATATATATATAATATAAAAAACAGAAACATATATATAAATGCATTTTTAGCAACATAAACTTTACCTTCATCTAAAAGCAAATACACCAAAACGGCTTTAGTGCATGGTGAAGGAAAGAAAATGTATAGAAAGGGGGATGGCGGGTGGGTAACCCGGACTGCAACAGTGAATACACTCGAACATCTACATTTATGGTAAGTGTACACAACAGTGCTATGTTCTTCGTGTCTCAATGTTGCAGTCATAACATTTGTGTAGAATCCCACAGCTATGGATGGGAGGATGGAACTAAACAGCATAAAGCCCTGCAGAACTGCAGTGGTAAGCCTGCCCTGGATTTGGAGAAGAGAGGAAAATGATAATGCTTTGTGAAGGTATGAACAGAGCTCCAAGTAGCAGCTTCTAGAATGTCTTTGGTTGGAACCCCTCTAAGAAAAGCTGCTGAAGTAAAGGCAGCCTTGGTGGAATGTGATCTGATCCCCTTGGGCACAGGTTTACCATGGTGCAAGTAGCAAAAACGAATGCAGTGGCTTATCCACTTAGAAATAGTCTGCTTTGATATAACCTTCCCCTCTGATCCTGCAGCAAATGCTAACAATAGTTGCTCAGACTTTCTTAGAGATTTGGTCCTGTTTAAGTAGAATCTCTGTTGTCTGTGTACGTCCAATGAATGCAGAATTCTCTCTCCCTTGTTCTGCGGATTTGGATAAAAAGTTGGCAGGTGAATTGTTTGATTAAGAGCCACACTGGAGACCACCTTAGGCATAAAAGTAGGATTTGTCCTCAGAGACACCCTGTCTGGGTGAAATATGATAAAAGGCTCAACAGCCATGAGGGCCTGTAGATCTGAAACTCTTCTTGTTGAAGTAATTGCTAGTAGCAGAGCTGTTTTCCATGAAAAGAACTTTATATCAGCCGTAGCAGCTGGTTCAAATGGAGGCAAGGTGAGCTTTTCCAACACATAATTGAGGTCCCATGCTGGCAATGGTGATCTTCTAGGAGGCCTTAAATTTTTGGCTCCTCTAAGATACTGCTTTAGTAAAGGATGAGAACAGATTGGTGGCTCTGTATTGTAATGGCAGAGGCATGGAATTTAATTGATGAGAAAGATAGGCCTTTGTCAAGCATCTCAGTTAAGTATTGCATTATCTGAGGAATATTTGGTTCTGTTGTATCAGTTCCTTGTGCTGGAATCCAAGCACAGAATCTCTTCCATTTGTCAGCATAAGATTTTCTAGTACTAGGCCTTCTGGCTTCCAAAATGACATCCATCACAGCTTTACTGAGAGGTGTTATTTGTATGACTACATGATCAGCCATGCTGCCAGGTTCAGGGCCTGTAGTTGATTGTGCAGGATCTGATTGTTTTGCTGGGACAGTAGTTGTGGTCTTTGAGGCAAGGTCCAAGCTGGGTATTGAGACAAGTTCCTTAGGAACGGGTACCAGTGTTGGCGGGGCCAGTCCGGGGCAATTAGTTAGTATCATCCTCGGTTTCTCTTGTCTGACTTTTAGGAGGACCTTGGGGAGAAGAGGCAGAGGAGGAAAGGCGTAAACTGATAGGTTTTTCCAACTGAAGGATAGCGCGTCCACTTTCCATGCTTGTCTGTGATAAGTCCTTGTGCAGAATCTTTTCAATTGATAATTGTGAGGACAGGCAAATAGATCTATGTCTGAGCTCCCCCATTTCCTTGTTATCACGCTGAAGACTTGTGGATTTAGTTTCCACTCGTGAGGATCCATAAGGTTTCTGCTTAAATCGTCTCCTTTTGTTTTCCTGGCAGGAACTGAGCTTGAAGATGTATTTGGTAGGTCAAAGCTGTGTCCCACAGTGCCATGGCTAATCTGCAAAGGGGGTATGAGTGTGTGCCCCCTTGTTTGTTTATATACCACATGACTGTGGTGTTGTCCGTCTTTATCAGTAGTTGTCCTGGATGAAGTAAGTCCTTGAAGGCTGTTAGGGCATTTTAAACAGCTAGCATCTCTTTCCGGTTGATATGTAGATGCATTTGATTTGGTGTCCATATGCCCTGAATGCATCTTCCTGCCATGTAGGCCCCTCAGGCATAATCTGATGCGTCTGTTAAGGTGTGGCTGGCAGGGGGTAGAGTGAAGGGTCGTCCCATGTTTTGGTGACATGCCTTTGCCCACCAGAGAAACTCCTGTTGCAGGCAGGGAATGAGAGGAATTATTGTTTCCAAACTGTGAGAATGTTGACTCCATAAACTTTTTAGGTACCATTGATGTTTCCTCATATGCAGTCTTGCATATGGAATCAGTAGGATGCAGGATGCCATGAAGCCCAGAGCCTGCAGAATTTGTCTTGCAGAAGACTGGGATTTTGTTTCCATCAGTTTGAAGTAAGCGGTCAGTTGCCTTTGCTTATTTGGCATGAGGTAAGGCATCTGGGCAGTTGTATTCAAGCTTGCACCCGGGAATGTTATCTTTTGAGATGGTACCAGTTGTGATTTATTTTCATTTATTGTGTACCCTAGGGCATGTTAGAAGCCTTTTCACAAATGCCAGTTGTCGAAGAAGAGTGTCCTTGTTCTCTGCTTGAATGAGACAGTCATCTAAGTAAGGGTATATTTGTATACTTCTTTGTCTGCAAAATGCAATTACTGGTGCCAGGCACTTTGTAAAGACCCTGGGAGCAATAGATAAGCCAAAGGGCAGTGCAGAGAATTGGTAATGCATTAAGCCAGCCTTGAATCTGAGGCATCTTCTGCACGATTGTCTTATTGGGACATGCAGATATGCCTCTTTTAGGTCTAAAGTCACCAGCCTGGAATTCTTGCCCAGCATGGGCAGAAGCTGCTATAAAGTCAGCATTTTGAATTTTGGATTGTGCAGGTATGTGTTCAAAATCGATAAATCCAGTATTGGCTGCCAGGCCTTGTCCTTTCTGGGTACCAAGAATAGTCTTGAGTAAAAACATTGTCCATGAGGGATGTAACCTGTTTATGTGCCTCTGCCCATTGATTTTTTGGCAGATCCGGCCAACCATTTGCCATTGGCAGAGTGTGGAAATGGAATCTGCATCTCTGTGATACGATGTTTAGTACCCACTTGTCCTGGGTTATTAACTGCCAATTTTGAGCAAAAAGTGCTAATTTCCCCCCTATGGGTGCGGCCAACAGATAAGTGCTTGGTGTAGGCAGAGGGAAGTCACTGGGATTGCTTTCTGTAGGTTTGCGCTTTATCTCCTCCACATTTGGAGGTGGAAGCGCCCCATTGCTTTGACCTGTATGAATCTTGTGCCTGGTATCTGGAACCCTTAGGGCATCTGGATTTGCCCCTTTGAGCTCTGTCTGACACAGGAAAGGACCAATTTTTTGTAGGCCAGTGTCTACTGAATCTTGGTGGCTGCACTTGTAAGAAGTCTTCAACAGTTGGCATAGACTTAGCTTTGTCGTCCATTTTCTTTAAAACCTCTTCTGCCTTAATACCAAACTGAGAATCATGCTGTAAAGGTGCATCTAGCAGTTTAGCTTTAACATGATCAGGCAAATTTTGTTCCTTTAACCAGGCATGCCTCCTAATCACAGATCCAGTAACTGCGGCCCTGCAGGAGGCCTCTAAGGAATCAAAATCACATTGCAAAGTATGCTTTCCTACTTGTTCAGCTGCATGCAATAATTCCTGCAATTCTTTATTTTCTGCACATTCTGAAATCAACATCATTTTCTGTTTCAGCAATCCCATAATATGTTGTTGGTACTTAAGCATATGAAATTGACAATTTAAGGCCCTGATTGCCAAGGCTTCACATGTATAAACCTTTTTTCCCCATCTGTCCAGTGTCCTTGAATCTCTGTCAGAGGAGGCAGGATTTTTTTGCTGTCGAGGCCTTAACTCCCTTTGGACCCTGTGAAATAGTTTCAGGATCAGCAGTAGGGTTTCTAAATAAAATTTATGTGACTCAGGGACCCTGTAAATATCTGTCAGGCTTACTAGGAGCTAGAGGTAAGGTGTCAGGGGTCAAGCTTGACTCCGAAAATACATCATCCACAATGTCTAGGACAGGGGGAATGGCTAAAGGCCTGTGCTGAGGGAGTAGAAGGAAATCCCTGAGCCTCTTTTTTGATTTTGAGCAGTCTTGACTCTCCCAGTGAAAATGCTCCCTCAAAGTATGCAATGTTTCTCCAAATGAATAATCCTCAGGAGGAGATGCAGATGGAACAGACTCCTCAGCATCAGAATCCTCACAGGGAGGAACAGATAATTCCTGATCAGACAAGGAACCAGAAGAAATAGAAACCTGATCTGAAGATTCATAGTCAGTGTCTTGCCTAGGCCACTTATCTGGAGGGGGATGGGTACCCCTGATCAAGGTAATAAAGTCTTCAGCCATTTGGATCATCTGTTTTTTAGGCATAGAGGCCTGTGCACATGGCTCATGCTTCAGTTTTTTAGTTTTAGAAGTTGCTTTTGTCTTTGGTTTTGCAGCTGTTGTCGGTTTGATATACAAATGTTGAGGTCTGAATACACCCTCAGAAGCTGGTGCCTGCTCAGCGGCTCTGGACTCATCTGAGGGAGACATATCCATCTGTCCAATACCTTGAGTATCTTGCGGCATGCCGGACTCCACATGAGTGTCGGTAGAGACCTGCGACTTGAAGGTAGCGGGTATCAGGGGCTGCAAAAGCACCTCACTGAGTACCGGCAAACTGGCATAGGAGAAGCTTCGTCGTCAGTTTTGGATCTCGACTGCCTTTCTCTGTCCTTTTCTTTGCGTTTTTTATGTATTCCGGTAGTTGGATTGCTATCCCATGACATTTCTGGGTAGTTAAATCTGTTTCCAAAATACTTTGATGCAAAAATATACAGATGCTTAACAGTGCGTTGGTTAAATCTACCACAAAACCGACAGCCAGGCACGTTGTGATCAGAGTCTAGGCAAGGAATACAGTATAAATGGAAATCCTTATGAGGTATTTGCTTTCCACAAGTGATACAATTATCAACTTTTTCTGACATTGGTAAAAAGCAAGAAATAAGTTTCCCCAATGGGGTACTTAGCTTTAGTGAAGACTTTGGTTCAGAAACTCAAACACGAATATTTCAGTAGTCTGCCAACTGGCACTTGTGAAATACTTCTGCTTCGGGCACCGTGTGGCAAGAAAGACTGAAGAAAATGGCATTGGCTGCATGTTTTATACCCCTGACGACCTGACATCATGGAAGAGGAGACAGCAACTGATGCAAGACCCAAGACTTTGGAATTCAGGACAAGGGCAACCTGCCAGCAGATTACCCAAATGTAATGACTGCAACAGTGAAACACAAAGAACATTCATAGTTTCCAGACTGTGACAATGTTAACTCCATAAACTTTTTAGGTACCATTGAAGTTTTCTCATATGCAGTCTCGCATATGGAATCAGTAGAATGCAGGATGCCATGAACCCCAAAGCCTGCAAAATTTGTCTTGCAGATAACTGGGTTTTATTGCCATTTGTTTGAAGTATGTTGTCAGTTTCCTTTGTTTGTCTGGCGTAGGAAAGCCATCTGGGCAGTTGTATGCAAGCTTGCACCCAGGAATGTAATTATCTGAGAGGGTACTAGTTGTGATTTCGTTTTGTTTAATGTGTACCCTGGGCATGCTAGAAGCCTTTTCACAAATGCCAGATGTTGAAGAAGAGTGTCTTTGTCCTCTGCTTGAATGAGACAGTGGTCCAGATAAGGATAAATTTGAATGCTTCTTTGTCTGCAGAATGCAATTACTGGTGCCAGGCACTTTGTAAAGACCCTGGGCGCAGTACATAAGCCAAAGGGCAGTGCAGAGAATTAGTAATGCAAAAAACCTGCTTTGAAGTGGCGGTATCTTCTGCAAGATTCCCTTATTGAGATATGCAGGTATGCCTCTTTTCAGTCTAGAGTTACCAACCAAGCATTCCTGCCTTTCATAGGCAGTAGATGTTGTAAAGTCAGCATTTTGAATTTTGGAATGTCCAGGAACGTGTTCAAAATTGTTAAGTCTGGTATTGGACGCCATGAATTGTCTTTTCTGGGTACCAGGAAAAGTCTTGAATAAAAAACCTTGTCCTTTTTCCTGTTCTGGTACCGGTTGAATAGCCCCCATATCCATGAGGGACATGACTTGTTTCTGGGCCTCTGCCCACTGGTTTTGTTGCAGATCCGGCCATCCGTTTGTAATTGGCAAAGCATGGAAATGAAATCTGTACCCCTAGGATACTATGTGCAATACCCACTTGTCCTGGGTAATTAAATGCCAATTTTGAGCACAAAGTGCTAGTTTTCCCCCCAGGGGGGCTGCCAAAAGTTAAGTGCTTGGTGATGGTAGAAGAAAGTCAATGAGATTACTTACTGTAGGGTTGTGCTTTGTTCCCTCCAGTTTTGGAGGTGGAGGCACCCCATTGCTTTGACCTGAAGAACCCTGTGACTGGTATCAGGAGCCTTTTGCGTGTCTGGATTTACCTTGAGTGGCTCTGTTGGACACAGGAAAGGACCAGTTTTTAGTAGGCCAGTGTCTACTGAACCTTGGTGACTGCACTTGCAAGAAATCTTTCACAGTTTGCATAGATTTAGCTTCGTCTTCCATTTTCTTTAAAACCTCTGTTGGCAGCCAACACAAATTATTGGCAATTCAGATCCTGTGTCCCAGCTCAAAAAAATCATATCCTTAGTTACAATCATTTCTGACAATTACTCTCTATAGGGAATTTTTTAAATCTGCTAGTTCATTACACTGCCAAAACAAGCTCCCAGTTATCTTTTTCCTTCCCATCACATCTCCAACATTTACTTTCTACCCGAGGATAAATTTTATGAATTCTGCTTCCAGCCTCCTCTTGCCTTTTTTTCCCCCTACTTGCAGTCACCCTATTTCAAAAATCTCCTCTCTCCATTATTGTGCTGGCTTAGTTCTTAGAATTTGTTCTACTACATTATAAATATAATATTTTGTAAATGGGAAAAAGTTATGGCAAAAATTAGGAAGGGTAATTGCCATTAAGATAAAAATTCTCACATCAAAGTAAACAGGCAACTAAGAGAGCTAATTAGGTCAGGAAAAGCCAACTCTGAGGTTAAGATAACAGTCCAGGTGAAAAATAATAAGGCCTTCAACAACTATGTCCGAAACCTGAAGGGCAGCATACAAAAGAATGTCTTGAACTCGTGGTTAATGGTGCCACATTCACTGATCCTGGCAATGTAGCAGACGTGTTAGCAGACAAATCTAGTTTTAACTTCACCAGCCTCTCATCTCCAACCTCCCCCCCAAAAAAAATGCCCTCAAATATAACCTCTCCAACCTTAACTAGGAAGCATGTCCTAGCTGCACAAACTAAAGAGAACAACATGGTCTCAAAGGGCCCTTATAACATCACAGGATGCCTCCTGAATATTATAAATTAGCTTCACAGTCATATCGATCACACATGATCGACCGGCCACTTAATCGAATCGTTTCCACGAAACCAAAGCGCAAAAATTTTAAAATGTCGAAATAATGTCGATTTTTGACATTTCCGGCCACGCCGCACCTTCACACCAGTGCTACCATGGGTCAAAAGGGGGTGAGGTTTTGCTGTTCAGTTATGTGCAATTCGACGTTGGAGATGTTTACACTTAGGTATTCGCGGAAGCTGTTTCGCCCATGTTGGGATCAACGATATGAAGGTAAACCTATAAAATATGACTTACCAGGACCCATGGAGTCATTATTTTACTGCAGTCTTAAAACAGGCCATGAGAATGGAGGACAGTCACAGTCATCCCTCTTCATAAGGGAAAACCTTAACAGTTCATGGAAACCACAACCTCATTAGTTTGACTAGTCTTATTTGCAAAGCCATGGAGAGAATTATCATAGAAATTATCAACAAGGACATAGGAGACCTCTAGATACTGGATCCATCCCAGTTTGGCTTTGTCAAGGGAAGGTCATGCTTACTGAATCTGGTGGACTTCTTTGAAAAGGTTAGTAAGGCAATGGATGAGGGGAATATAGTCTATACTGCCTACCTATGATACAATATCCACTTGGTCATTGTCAACAATCCCTTTTATAACATGCTAAATAGCAAGCTGGCTCAATGACAGGACCTAGGAGGTTAGAATCAGTGACGCCACCTCCACAGAGGGGATGGTCACCAGTAGAGTCTCACAGGACTTTGTATTAGACCCACTCCTTTTTGGCATCTACTTCTTGGATGTCAAAGCCAATGTCAAAAGCATCTGGCTAATCATGTTCGAAGATGGTTACAAACCGGGAATAATCACTGAATCCTCCAAAGACGAGAATATTCTTCAGAAATGTTAATAGTCAAATGTTTGTTGTCAAAGCCATGGCTTTAAACTCAATACCAAGAAATGCATTATAGTAACTTTTCTGGAAGTTTCCCACCCTCGGTAATTATCTCATCAATAAAACACCCTTAAAAGTTGATTCACTAGTCAAGGATGTGGGAACTCATGCAGATAATAACCTAGCCTTCGACCAACACATGTCCAAGGTAGTAAAAAAATCATCATACTACTTGTTCTCGGTCTTCATCAGACTCATGGAGTATAATGCCCCTTCCTGTATGCACTTGACAAGACAGATGCAGCAACTGAAATGTCCACAAAGGTTCCTTACAAAAAGAATACAGGGAGTAAACACAATGTCATAAGCTGATCGCCTCAAAGTCCTGTTTCTTTACTCAGTATCATACAGAATTCTGTGGGGTGAACTTTGCCTGGCATACAAGGCATCCCTGGACCGTTTTGATAAACCTCTTGCACATCCACAAAACAAGCAGCATCAAAACTACTAGATCTACCTAAACTTTGCCTACAACATAACTAGGACAAGTTTATTTTAAGACTACAAAAAAGTAATGTGCAATCTTTTCTATTACTGTGGAGATTTTCTCCCCAGGCCTCCACTGAAATCGGGCTCAATATGGCCCAGTGAACTTCCCCGGTTAACAAAATGTAAATAAATAAATAAAGTTGGGGTGAGTGATCTGTTTCTCAGAATTCCCATTCTCTGGAATAGGGTCCCCATACATGTGAAGCACATTTTCTCCCTATCACTATTTAGGCACAACTTGGACCAATGAATGGGTAATTGGAAATTCATCCTTGGTCTGGCTCCCAAGTCTCTGATGGATCGAGGCAGTCAGTAAATCACCCTTAAATAAATCAAATTTATGGTTCTCATTTGGGTTGCATGGCCAGGCTTATAAGGGCCCTAGTGGTCATTAGCTTAGTATATACTGACAAACCCAGTTATTATTCTCCTTAAGGATCTGCATCCAAAATCTCACTCTATTTCTTGAAACCCCTCCCCCGCTTCATCTCCATCCCTATTCACTTTGAATTATAACTTTCTGCTTGTGTTGTGTATATGAATCTTAGCTGTGTAACTCTAAAATAGCCATTCAAATCAGGTAATCCTAAATCACCTTGTTCTATTGAAAGGATCATCTTATTCCACTTAACTCTTGTCTTCTCCTCCTCCCAAACAAATTCCTTCAACTCTTTATTAATTACTGTCTACAATTTCTCCTCTGGTTGACAAAAATACACCTGACCCATGTAATAAAATTAAAGGGACTAAACATTTTCACAGCTTGTTTCATACTATCCATATCCACAAACAAAACCTTCAAGTTTCTCAGTTTTTGTATTACCTTTTTAGTCTCTTCCCACATGTCCTTAGCTGTTGGAAAAGAAGGCTTTTTAATCTATACTCCTAAATACTTCATCTTATCAAGTCCCCACAAATATGGGCATTGCTGAACCAATTTGAGTATGGGTACATCATTTAAGACTATAGCCTTTGTTTTATATTCATTAATTTTACATCCCTAAGAGACTTTAAAACTCTCTCTAAATGTTCCACAACAATATGTCCTTTTCTGGATTTATCAGGTACAAAATAATATTATCTGCAAATAAAGCCAACTTTTCCTGATTACCATACCAAGCATACCCTTGTATTTCTGAGTTAGTCTGTTTGCCAGTAGCTCTAAATATAAAGCAGATAAAGGGGAAAGAGGATATCCCTGCCTGGTTCCCCTATTAAAACACAACCATCAGAGAGGAACCCTCCCCACTTTAATTTTTGCCTCTGATCCTTCATATAGCCTCTTAATTAAACTTATTATTTTATCAAGGAATGCAAATGCTTCCATTGCGCTACTCACAAAATCCTGGCTTACTCTAAAGAATGCTTTCTCTACATCAAAATTTTGAAACCAACATACTGACTGAATCACATTTCACCAAAAACGAAGTTTTCTTTTTCGAATGCCAGGCCACTTGATACAGCCACTCACACATCACACATGCGCGTGCACACACACACACACACACACACACACATACACCTTTCAATTTTTTTTTTTTTTTTTTGTGTGGGTCTTCAACAGAATGAGGGAAAGCAATGTAAAGCTTCAGTTCCCATACAACACATATTCTATGGTCACACCATCACTGATGAAAATGAAAATATCAATGCAGAGTTCTAGTTGACTAACAGTATACTGAATACAGAACGATTTAATTAATTGAAGTTTTGATAAAAACGAACAGTTCCTACAGCTGTCAAGAAAATGAAGCATGGGCATTAAAAAAATTAAACCACTTTATATATATATATATATATATATATATATATATATATATGATATTACATATACATAAATAAACATACACATGGACGATTTAGTGTAGGCCAACATGTTTTGTGGATGTGGATGGAAACCACAGTAATCACAGGAAACCTACACAGACACAAGAAAAAACCTGCACACTTCAGTGTGGCACTGACCACAAGTCAGGACTGAATCACAGATCTTGTAGCTGTGAGAAGAAGAGATCTTTCTATTGAGCGATAATGCTGCTTTAAGTTAAAGTAAAACATACGTTACACCTCATTCTGCATCCAAATACTGTGCCTGTACAGCTCAACTTTCACATGACAACTGAACTCATTTTCGGAAATTTTCCAACAAGTAAACACTATCAGAAATTCTTTTATTTTTGCTCCAAGATCCTTAAGTTGATACAGCCATATCTTCATCAACATACTTTGTATGCTTTTAAAAATAGGCAAAGTTCTTTTCCATTATAAATACTTTCAATATTTATGAATGGCTATAAAACTGTTTTGCATTTGTTTTACTGTTTTTATGCTCTTGGTATGTAATAGTCTTGGGCTAAAATGATTAAATAAAAAAAAAAAGATATTTGCTTTGGAGTTCTGCCACTGAAAACATCCACAAAACCATACAACTACATTAAAATTAATCTGTAACTTTACACCAGTTTTAAAATGCATTAATGCAGCAATATAACTAAAAACTGATTTTAAGTGCCTGCCTTACTGTGGCAAAAACTACAAATACCGGAAAGCAATGAAGTACATGTAGAAAAACAAATACGCAAGTTATTTAAAAGTGCGTCTAAAAAGCAGACGCTAACTATGGCAAGAACATGCAGCTGCAACACAAAATAATGAGACTGATACTATCAACACTTAATATATTTCGTTTTAAATCAGCAGTCAGGCAAGGGTGACAAAATAAGCAAAATAATTCCAGGGCACGTCCGCTAAATTTCAGAGGTAAAATACAAATGACGAATCAGCAATGATCGTTTAAACTAAGCTTGGTTGAAACATGGCTGCAAAAAAGTTTGACACACTTGTACCCCTAAAACAGCTAAGGGTATGACCATCATTAACATGTCACTGTTTGATGGATGTGGCCAGAGGAATAAAATTCTTGAGAGTAGTATTATATGCATCAAATCATGCAACACAAGAGAATATTTCACAATGTCAGGTTTTCAGGTATACTACGAACAGTATTAGGGGAAACGCACAAAAAAAATAAATAAATAAAAATAAATTGAATGCATTTGGTTCAGTGGTGAAAAGAAGGGCCAATATGGCAGTGCAGGATACAGAATAGCAGGATTAAGGCAGAAGAACTGAAAATCTTGAACTTGCACAGCATGAAGACATAAAAAGGAGGATGTGACAACAGCTTGGAATATACTTCTCAGAAGGTCAGGGCAAATCAGAGTGAGTGTGGATGACTAAGTTTGCTGACGACTGTAAAATAAATACATTCATTATTGACTCCCCAAACAATGTCAATATACTTCAAGAAGGACTTGCATAAACCAATTACTGGTGCCAAAGCCATGGACTCAAACTCAGTGCTAAAAAATGCATTATCACCCACTTTGATAAAAACTATATCCCTGCAGACTATCATCTTCTTCTTCTTCTTTTGGTTGCTCCGTTAGTGGTCGCCACAGCGGATCAACTTTTTCCATTTCTTCCCATCCTCTGCATTTTGCTCTGTCACACCAAACACCTGCATGTCCTCTCTCACCACATCCATAAACCTTATCTTAGGCCTTCCTCTTTTCCTGTTACTTGGCAGCTTCATCCTTAGCATCTTTTCCCCAATATACTCTGCATCTCTCCTCAGCACATGTCCAAACCAATGTAATCCTGCCACTCTGGCTTTGTCTCCAAACCTTCCAACCTGGGCTGACCCTCTAATAGACTTATTCCTAACCCTGTCCATCCTCATCACACCCAGTGCAAATCTTAACATCTTCGACTCTGCCACTTCAAGCTCTGACTCCTGCCTTTTTGTCAATGCCACTGTCTCCAACCCATATAACATAGCTGGTCTCACTACCATCTTGAAGACCTTCCCTTTCACTCTTACTGGTACTCATCAGTCACAAATTACTCCCGACACTCTTCTCCACCCACTCCATCCTGCTTGTACGCTCTTCTTCACCTCTCTTCCACACTCACCATTACTCTGAAATGTTGATCCCAAGTATTTAAACTCTTCCACCTTCACCACCACTACTCCCCTGCATCCTCACCATTCCTCTATCCTCCCTCTCATTCATACACACATATTCTTCATTCCTCTTCTCTCTAGAGCATATCTCTACATCTCCAGGGTCTCCACCACCTGTTCCCTACTCTCACTACAGGTCACAATGTCATCTGCAAACATCACAGTCCACGGGGAATGCTGTCTGATATCTTCTGTCAACCTGTCCATCACCATTGCAAATAAGAAAGGGCTCAGAGCTGATCCTTGATGTAATCCAACCTCCACCTTAAACGCATCCGTCACTCCCACCGCAGACCTCACTGCTGTCACACTACCCTCATACATATCCTGTACCACTCTCATAGACTTCTTGACACTCCCGACTTCCTCATACAATACCACTACTCCTCTCTAGGCACCCTGTCATATCCACAAAGACACAAAGCAACTCCTTCTGAACTTCTCTGTACTTTTCCATCAACACTCTCTGAGCAAACATCGCATCTGTAGTGCTCTTTCCTGGTATGAAACCATACTGCTGATCACTAATCATCACCTCCCTTCTTAACCTAGCTTCCACTACTCTTTCCCATAACTTCATGCTGTGACTGATCAATTTAATCCCTCTTTAGTTACTGCAGCTCTGCACATCACCCTTATTCTTAAAAAGTGGTACCAAAACGCTTTTTCTCCATTCCTCAGGCATCCTCTCACTTTCCAAGACCTTCATATAATACCATAAATAACAAGTCAATAGTGACAGACTTGGAAATGCAAGTTAACTGTACCCTAAACTTTGACTACCATGTGTCTACTGTGGTACGGAAGGCATTTCACGTCACACACACCATTACCAAACGCACTGCCTCAAGAGCAAAATAGGTCATAACACCCCTGTACGTGACCCTCATCAGGCCAACAATCGAGTACAATGCTCCCTTTGTTATGTACCTTAACAGGCACCTGCAGCAACTTAGAGACCTCAGAGATGAACAACCAACAAAATTCAGGGTCTCAAGCACGTCATACATTCACAGAATGAAGTCACTGTCACTTTACTCACTAGCATACAGACTTACTTAAAGGAGACTTGTGCCTGGCCTACAGAACAATCTTGGATCCAAACCTAATGGAAATGCACATCCGCAAGTCAAATGGGACAGAGGTCCAACACTCAGGGACCTTAACCTAACCTGCTACATAAACAGTACCTGCTGGAGAAACAGGTATGTCTCTCTGAGTTTGCCACACCTCTGGAAAAGGATACCAATTCACACCAAACAAAGCCCCTCTATGACCCTAATTTAAGCGTAGCCTGGATGACTGGATGGGAAACCATAAATTCCTGCCAGGGATTTCACCTATGAACCTCCCAGATATGGGCAGTCATTCCTAACTAGGATCTCAAATTTAGGCAAGAACCTTTATAGTGGGTTTCTCTAGTATTATATTGGGTACACAAAACTAGGCTTATGAAGACCTTCGGGTCAACAGCCCAGTAACCACTTATGAATCCCATGGACAGAGATGGGTAAACTGGGTGTGTTGCAGGTGAGGGCACATTACTGAAGTGGAGAGACAAAGGCCCAGAATTAACAACCAGATGACAGAAACAGGTTAATTTCCAAAGAAGAGAAGGTGCTATCTGAGACTGACAGCAGATGATGCCACTAGGGTTGCTACCTTTTCAAATGTCCGAAGTGGGACATTTTTGGTACAAATGTCAAATTTTGCAGGACAAAACATACCCACAGCCAGTACAAAGGAGAGAACTTCATTTTTTTGCCTAAATAAAAGCTTCTTTTTGTAGCATTTTAGTTGCTTATTCTTTTTCTTATAACACTTAGGTGTTTCAAATACAGATTAACTGTTTTATGTAAGTACTGCATACCATATAGGGAAAATTTTGTCCTAAACTATGAGGACATTAGCCATTTTTCAATTTGTTTTCAATTTTTTTTGCAGGACACAACTGCACAAAGAGGGAACTGTCCCTTGCAAAGTGGGACTGGTGGTAACCCTAGATGCCACAGAATAACATACCTCACTACATGGGAAGTAGTACGGCAAACTTACTTAGACTACAACATGTGGTTTTGGGAAGACAGAATGAAAGAAAGCAGACATACATTTCTGTGTGACCTAAACATGTAAAGGTTCATACTCTTCTCAAATTTAAATGTTCACCAGACTTTCTGAATGCTGCTATGTTGAATCTCACTTCATTAAACTATACTTCCTTAAATGAGAATACAAAGGTGGAGTCCTTCTAACCTCTCAAACCAAATAAATTATACAATCAGTGTCAAGAGTATAGCAAATCTGGAAAAAAATGACTGATATCAGTGAAAAGCACTTCCAGGAAATTGGTATTTCCTCAAAAATGGTTCTTTCATACAACATGATCCTCTAAATAAGCTAATAAGAAATTGGTTTTATTCCTACCACTTGGGTTGAAAGCCATACAAGCAATGGGTTTCTCATGAGCAGGGAAATGTGCTACAATGCCATCACCATCAGAGTCTTCACTGACTGTAACCTGAAATGAAAGTAAAAAAAAAATAATTTGGTCTTCTTTGAATTTCATAAGTTTATGCTGCTACATTATTGAGTTGGTAGACAATATGTTCAACAATTAACTGAATGATTATAGCAAAGAAAAGCTACCAGAAACCATACTATGCTCTTTGTACTGCACAGCAAAACCATACAAAGAAAAAATCATCATATTACAGTAGTCCAGCAGATCCATATACATACACACACCTCCCCCTCTCTCTCTGTACACACACACACACACACATATATATATATATATATATATATATATGTATATATATATATATATATATATATATATATATATATGTGTGTGTGTGTGTGTGTCCATGTCAACTCAATGAAATGCAATACATACTAAAAGTCATAATACTGAATGTACAAAGTGGAAATGCAAAAATGCTAAAATCAAAATACCTACTGCCCTACGTGTAGAGAACTGGAATTTTTTTAATTTTAAACTGGGGTAGAGCATGGATATCAACGGACCAATTTCAGTTTCAGCCTGGGCAAAACTGAAAGAAATGTAATGTAACAGAGAAACAATTTCTGTAAAAACTGGTACAATTAACAGCAAAGAAAACTTTGCTAACCATACAACAAACAAAAGGAAAAGCACTACATTACACACAGTAGAAGGAAGTATATACAACATGCGAAACTCTAGGTGCACGTTAATGTATGGGAAAACAGCTTGCATTAGATTTGTTAAGCAGTGGAGGAAAACTGGTTAGGATTAGTGGGAGAATAATGGGAGGGATAATGTAATGTTTCCAGAGACATGGGAATGGCAACAGGCTGCTTTGTTCAAAGCGCCTTGAACTGTGGCTTTTACAGTAAATAGGAATGTGCATGTTTAAGTTGGCAGGGAAGAGATCCCCACTGTCTGAGACAAAGAATTGAGAAACCGTGATCTGCTCACTGAAGTTTGGTGTTGGCAGCTTGTAGAAAGGGAGCAAAA